>NC_045746.1:5545495-5546099 GCF_008692095.1 Etheostoma spectabile
AGCTACGCGTGATGATGTAATTTTCAACGCGACTCACAACAGCACGTCGGCTGCTTGCCACAGCCAGAATAAATGTTTTGTTTCAAAAGAAACTTAAGGAAGCAACAAAAATCACCGCTAAAAAAAACAGGAGTTTGGGAATTCCGACGGAGTTCAGACGTCGACATGACGGTTGTTTGCCGACACAAAAGGGTAAGTTAAGTTTCCTGGTAACGTTAGCTAACATTTGCATGTGTTAGTGTTACCAACATGTATGCTTTTTACCGTTTGTGTTTCAGAGCATTCACGCTTGCAAAATCGCCGCCGCAGACCGTCTGGTGGGCGATGTCCGACCAGTGATATCTCTGGTTCTGACCTGCTGTGCTTTGTATAATCTTTATGAGAGTCACGGAGAGGCTTATGAGTACGACTGGGATGTATCTGGGCCAGCAGAGCCGGGGGAGAAACCGTCACAGGGTGCAGAGGAAGAAGGTCGGGATGTACGGGATGGTTTGATGCGCTACTTGAAAACATAAATAAAAACTTTTCTTTGATAAATTGTCTTTTTTTTTTTTTATTAACAGTGTGCAATATTGGAAACGACATAAAGTCCCTAATAGCCCTT
>NC_045746.1:5546109-5547189 GCF_008692095.1 Etheostoma spectabile
AGTTGAAAAGTGAGAATAGTGCAGAGAGTAGATAATCTGTTGGTGTCTGGATAGATTTTTTTTAAATGTCCCGTTTGTTCTGGACACACACTCCGCACTCTTGCTAACAACGTAGGATCCGACCAATCAGCGGTCTGCAGGTTTCCACGTCACCTTTGGTATCGCCTCAGCTCGCTTGGAACCTCGACTGAGTAGTCAAAAAAAAGTACCTGTAGCAGGTCCCAGGACTTTTTTTCGTAATGGAAACACCAAAAAAGGCGAGTAGAGTCGAGGCGAGTCGAGTAGATACCACGCAGTGGAAAACCGCCATTTGTAACACATGTTATAATGCTCGCCTAGCTGCTAGCATGGCACACCCTCATACTCTGCCTCTGACTGGGTAGCTGTCTTTTCCTAGGTTCTTACCTACGATTTGCCGCAGGGTTGTGCAGCGGTAGGAGTGTCACTCAAATGGTCCATTTGTGTGAGGTCCTAATTAACCCCACAATGAACCACAAGTACACTTTCACAATTATTTTTTTCCTTCATCAGATAATTTATAGATCTCAACATTTCCGACCACATTTGAAGGCAACTTTACTTCACAAAGAAAAAAAGAAATCTCAGTTCAACATCCACTTGCTGCCATTAAACACTATATTTTTACAGTTTAAATTTACCATTTTTTTAACATGGAGTCAAATTTCTTGTATGTGTTCTGATTTAAGTTATGAACATACTGTCTCATTAAAAAACAACGATAGGGTAGAGCCTAATGTCAAGCAGAATTTAAAGTCAAAGATCTCTGCATGTTGAGGTACATTACCATTAGCCATAGGAAGAAGTGGGTTTAATGGTCTCCTTGAAGATCAAACTCTTTTTACCTCCACCAAGAAGTATATGTTTTTGATTTGGTTTGTCTGTCTGTTTGTTTGTCTGTCAGCAGGATTACAGATGAACTACTGGCCCGATTGTTACGAAACCTGAAAGGAAGGTTGTAACATGGTCCAACAAAAAACCCAACCAACTTTGGAGCAGATCCGAAACACAGGGCAGATACATTTTTCATATATATATATATATATATATATATATATATAT
>NC_045746.1:5547199-5548349 GCF_008692095.1 Etheostoma spectabile
TATATATATATATATATATATATATATATATATTATTTTTCACTTCTGTCAACATGACAAGATAGGATGTTTGTGCTGCATACATGTGGTGTCGGAATAATCAGAAAAATTAGTTCCCCGCTTGGAAAATTTACCCTCCATTAACATTGTGAGATAGGGCAAGCCTTGGCGGAGGTCTGCACTGTCTAAGTGTAAATTTCATGTTTTCCACTTTTTAGTAAAATGTCCTTTCTGATTAGTTTGTCTGGATGGATGATTATAAAAAACTTGAGTTGTGTTTTTCTTTTAATGAAGGCACTAATTATGGATGTGCAAATGAGTGAGTGTATTATATAGTATGTTAAAGGTATATGCATAATGTGTTAAAGTAAATGAATAAAATATTGTGCATGTGGGCAAAGATGCAGTTTATGGCATGTGCTGTGTGTGTGTGTGTGCATACGTATAGGTCTATACCTGTCCAGTGCCAACCTGTCCACAGTAGACAGAATTGGCTCCCATGCAGGTAAGCAGCTCCTGCGCAGCGTTGTATTCCTCCTTCACCCCACCTACCATGAAGGTCAGTTTGGCCATACTGGCAGCCCCGACACCTAAACACACAACGCATGTTTAAACACAGTGTTGCGGTTGACTTGAGGGGAACACTTGCTGTGCTTGATAGTACACACATTCAACGCATCAGTGCCCAGTCTCAAAAATAGTCCAACCCACAACCGTAAACCTGCAATACACTGCAAACTTTATACAAGGTTGAAGACTGAGTTAAATTTTTACTAAACTAAAAAGGTGAAAATGAATCATATGGTAATTACGCAAAAGTAAACAGGTGTATCCAACTAAAATATATGGATTTGCCACACAAAAGAACTTAATATATCAACCACTTGACTGTTTCAACACTACCAACTGTGTCTAAAAGGTCAGCTGTGTACCTTTCAGTGATTGTCTGTGTGTGTGTGTTAGGATCATTGTGGGACAAGCGTGTTAAGTAGTGGTGCACCAGAGGGACAGAGGTATCTTTAAAAGCCGATTGTTGCCATCATCCTCTCCAAAACCCTCGTGGGAGCCCTTGCCTTTTGTCCTGTCACCCTTACGCTCTCTCACACACACACACACACACACACACACACACACACACACACACACACAC
>NC_045746.1:5548366-5554787 GCF_008692095.1 Etheostoma spectabile
ACACACACACACACACACACACACACACACACACACACACACACACAGCTGTGCCTGAGGCCAGCCTCCCTCTTGGGGGATCAGTGACAGGCGTGAGGGGTAATTAACTTTACACTTTATCATGTTCAATTAGGCGTCCCTCCCCATGCCTGATGGCTTAAGGAGCGTGCCATGTTGTGGGAGGCAACCACACCCCACCTCACCGGGTCCTTAATGCAGAAGTAACCCCTTTTCAGAGTGGGTTTGACTCAGCCGGCATGAGTCTCCTCTGCAATGACAGTGGCCCCTTATACACCTTTTTCAATAACCCCAAACATTAACACATTTAAATCAGGTATACAAATACTGAATTGACACACTCAAACTACTATATATAATGCTGATCTCACAAAAAATTCTTAGAAAAGTACTGTAGAAAAGAAGTGACAATGCTTTCAAAATTAAGGACTTTCTTAGTTCTCTAAAAAAAAGGAAAGGATAATAAAGAAGGGAAGGGAGACAGAGTTCAAATGTCTCTTAAGGGTGTTGTCTGGCTCTAATGAAAGGTCTCTTAATAGTGAAAGCCTAATAATGTCAGTGTTAATAATTAAAAGGGAATTACTAGGGACAAAACAGCTGAAATGACATTATCAGCAGCAGAGGGAGGGAGGAAGAAAAGAAAAGAGAAGGAGACTTGCTGTGTATTTCCATGACCCATAAACATAAATATACATCTCTTTTTCCCTCCCCCTTCTTTAATTGGCTGTTCTGTTCTCAAGTGTTTGATGCCACTACTCTGTACGTGTGTGCGTTGTGTGTCAGTGCTGAGCTGTCAGCAGGTCGTTAGGGCCACATAATCAAGTCCAAAGCCCACGCTGCGGCAGCTGCCTATGGACCACGGCAAACACGACCTCAACATAAGGGCGCCACACACACCAATCATACACACATATGGTTCACAGTCCATCAACGTGATAGATTTTGCGTCTTTCTTGTTACTTTATGTTGTCTTGTTTAATCTAATTTATACATCTGACTTAACCTATTTGAATCTTGTTTAATATAATTTAAGTTTTCGTTCATGTACTGTATAATATACAGAGCTGAAGAAGTCATAGAGCTTTTCTTGACAATGCTATCATTAAATGAGGAGAGAAGTAATGTATGAACAATAACAACTCAATTAGTTTTTCTTTAAATAAAGGTAGTTGTAAAAGTTCAACTGGTCACATCACTTCTCATTTCTTACATTTAATTTACTAGTTTTCATCTTCAGGTTGAGCATTTCTATTAAACACACACACACACACACACACACACACACACACACACACAACTGTGCTGATTCATTAGTGAAGATCACTGTTCACGGACGACTAAAGAGGAGATTATTGATATCACAGTCAACGTGCTGATCAATATATCTCACTAAGGAGAGAAAGAAGGAGAGTGAGGAAGAAGGTAAAGAGAGCAAGGGAGAGAGAGAGAGTGAAGAAGAGACAACAGCAGAGAAGGAAAACGATCTTTCTCTTCCTACCTCCCAGCATCCCCCACAACTCTCCCTCCCTCAAATTAACTAATCACCCATAATAAGCTCTTATGATCTGTAGTGGATTTCTATAGGCAGTGACACCGGGATGATGGAAGATCCTTGTTGGTGGAAGAATAAGACATCATTAGCATAACAATGTGTGTGTGTGTGTGTGTTTATTGTGCATGAGCAGAAATGTATTTGTTTGAGTGTGATGTGTAATTCTACGATAGTGTTCTAATGTGGTGTGTGTGTGTGTGTGTGTGTGTGTGTGTGTGTGTGTGTGTGTGTGTGTGAGGGGACATCCCGTTCTCGGACTGGTCCTGTCAGAGACGGATTAAAGAGGAATCCTAATGAGGCTTCCTGAGCGCCGGGCCCGCCGGCTCATCCATCCCTGAGGGATTGACAGTCCTGGATCGTTAGCACTGCACAACTACACAACGCCCCCTAGGGGGGGAGGCAAGGTGGGTGTGTGTATATGTGTGTGTGGGTGTGTGTATATGTGGGTGTGTGCGTGTGTAAGGGGTGGGGGGCATCTATGATAGAAGATACAGGACTGAGAGAGTAAAGAAGGGATGTAAATACTAAGAAGACTTTAAGGGAATAAACAATGTATATACTGCCACACCAAACACTACTTAATAAATATAATTATCCCAGAGTACCAAAAACAGCACATACTGCCACCTCGTTCAGGGAGAAAATAACAGTGGATTCAGAATAAAGACAAAAGTGCCACTCTAATGTTTAGCAAGCAATCCTTTCTTGGGAAATAAATAATTCCCTTGGGAAAGAACCACCACTCCTCAGTCATTTTCTCTCATCCAGCTCCGAGAGACAAGTTCCTCACCCCCAAATCACCCAATGCAAATATTCTCAGAGCATGCTGAAGCGGGCTGGACTGTTAATGAGCCACTCTGTGGCTTTTACTGTGTTGAGTGAAAGGGTTAGGAGAATGAAAGTGGCTCCAACTACATCTATGACGTACTGTATGGTGAGGCACTGCAGTGTGAATATCTGTGTCTGTGAGCATGCATCTGTAGTTGTGTGTGGCCCATGCACGTTAGCTTTCATTCAATTACAGACACACGTATATCTCCTTCATCTGATCTCCTCTATTAACAAGATTCAAGTTAATAAGCAGGCAATTAAGCATTATTAGGACAGATGCTTGACAGCAGGCTTCGACAAAAGGCATCAACTGTGAACATTAAGAGGGTGAATCTGGTTCTGTGAAGGCAAAGGAAGATCAGAGAAAACGACTTTGGTTTGGCCTGTTTGTAGTACACTCAATTCATTAGCACTTCTTTTACTACAAAAAAGAATCAACCAAAGCAATTCATGACAGCCTTATAACCTTTTAAACTTGGGCTCTTTTGAAGTGGTGTGTGTATGTACACAGTAAGTGAGAATTTCTGTGTAGATATGCATGCAGTATCAGTTTGTGGGTTCCTGTGTGTGTGTGTGTGTGTGTGTGTGTGTGTGTGTGTGTGTGTGTGTGTGTGTGTGTGTGTGTGTGTGTGTACCAGGGACAGGTGCAGATCCCAGAGCTTGCCGCCAATAAGCTCGTTGAGCTTCTGGGCCGTGTCTCGGAGTTACGAGCAGCCTAAACCAGTAGGCACTTTTTATTGGTGGCGAGTTTAAATTAAACTACATTGTGAATATGAGGCTACGCAAACAACACACACAGACACACACAAAAAGGGTTGTTCCCAGAGTTTGGTAATGAATGACGCATTTGACAACGAGCCACAACCCGGCTTTTTCCCCCGTATACAGAAAAAACACATTGAGCAAAAACAACACCTATAATATCATCAGATCTCTTCCAAACACCTAATTTCCTAAAATTATAATAATGTATGTAATGTTTTTACTTCGAGAACCCCGAGAGGGATTTAGGGAGATGCCTGATTTCATGTCACACCTTCAAGTGCAAAGTTGGTGTAAACAAACTCTGGCTTTGGCAATATACTACATTGTTTGCTAGTAAGTTTTTAACTATAAGCACATGTAAAGTTTTGGCTCAACTGACAGTCCTCTTTAATTCAGACTGAAAAGAGCCTTGAGTCAATGGGAGCTGACTACTTTCAGTGTAAGCCAGTGGGGGTAGGATGTTTACAGGCCAACAACACAGACTTATGTGGTCCACCATTATAATTACACCCCAAGGCATATTTTTTTTTCTCTCAAACAAATTAAAAACCCAAACAGACCCAGTAAAAAACAGCGGATATCGAGTAAATACGTGAAACGATACAAGGGTGCACGTTAACCAAAATCGCTCACACACATGAACATTTTTCTTTTTAAATCAGCACTTTCAACAGTCTATCTGCCAACTTTGCTAATGCTCCTCTGTAATGTTAAAAACAGACTCTTTATCGGCTCCAGTTAACGAGCACAGAGCCATGAGAACGGACTTCTGCACAGAAGCACTTCATGAGAATCTTGAGCGGAGAAAGTTTGGGTTTTGGGAAAAAAAAAAAAGGATGAGTTACTTCAGTTTAGAGCATTAACATAGTTTCTAGTATATACATGTACTACAGCCTTAAGGGTTTGTTTGCATGCCGGTCCATTGACCACCAGGCCACCCCCATCATCCCATCATCAGTAACTGCTCTATCCCATAGGGGGAGGCAAAAAAGGTTCACTATCAATCCTATCCTTTCTCTGGCCCAATGAGACCATCTAAGAAATCAATTGATAAGGATCTGCAATTAGGCCGTTAGCAGGCAGGGACACACACACACACACACACACACACACACACACACACACACACACACACACACACACACCACACACACACACCACACACACACACACACACACACACACACACACACACACACACAACACACCACAACACCCACACCCACACACACACACACACACACACACACCACCCACACACACCACACCACACACACACACACACACACACACACCACATACACACACACACACACACACACACACACACACACACACACACAATGCTAATTTGCTTTTAGGTGAGTGACATGTAGTATGACGTTTGGGCTCCATTTGACAGATTTCTGAATGGCTCATATACCATCTACACACAGACACACAGACACACAGACACCAGACGACATGCGGGCAGAGATGTGAGAGCCAGTCCCCAGCTGCTGTGGGTCTACCCCCATCTGGAACATAGGCTAGAATCCCCCTTCACCATCCCTCCATCATGACTACCCCTGGTCACTTTACCGCCCTGCACCCTCCCTCCCACCCCCACCCCAATTCCCCCTATGTCACCAGAACCCGTCAGTGAGAGGCTTGTTATGCTAATCTAGTCTTTGGACCACTGACGCTCCGCCTTGGTAAGCCATCAACTTGACAGACTGCGACAGCACCACCCCCTGCCCATCCAACCCGATTCCTTAACTTAGTGTCAGAGAATTATCACTAACCTCCACTAAATGGCCTTCAGTGCCTGAGTGTTCTTCTGCTCCATCCTCTCTGACAAGAAACCAAAGTTACAATACGGCTACTCATTAAGGTGCAACTATTACTTGATTAACCTAGTCAATTATGACCAACAATTTGACATTACCTCAGACTAAAGGAAATTGTGAAAGACCTTTTACACTATTTGTAGACATTTTAAGATACTTTTCTGGAACCAAGATAATCCCTTTGAAAAAATGTCTGTTTGCCATAATAATTCATGTCTGACATGGTTTTTCTACAACTATCTTGTAATAAGCTCTTAAAATAACATCTGTTCCTCTCATTGAAAGATCCAGAATCTATGAATATGCAAATATTATTGATTTCACTGGACACAAGATGCGTCCTACATTACTGAAAAGTCCACTCTCAGTGTCATGCGCTGGAGGGCTCCCCTTTACATATGACACTTAAGTGTAAGTCACATACTGGACCACGACTGGCTTCCAAACTAGCTGTGACGTCACAACATTCTGCTCGTATGTCCATGTCTTTTAAGGTGTTATTCAAGGGAAGCACATAGAAACTTTTTGTCCTTTAGCAGATAAATGTGAAAACAGGCTTCTAGTGTTAAACTCTGCACATACTGTACATCATTCTGCACAGAAAAGCTCAAACAGCCAAGGGATGTAACAGTGAGAAAAATAATTTGCTGAGTGGAGGGGGACTTTATTAATCAGAGTTCATGCTTTATCCAAGAAATAGTTTGAAGGTGATAAAAAGTGTCTATATCAGTCAGCAGAGAAGTGGATTGGCAGCGTTGACAGACGAACAAACCGGTGCCAGCACTGGTTAGAACAAGCTCCTACAGGCTGGAAGATGACGTTCAAACTGTCGGCAAATGACACACTGCAACACTCAGGCTTCAGTTGATGTGGTATGGATATCATTAGAGTGGTGTTGAGACTCAGTCTAAAGAAGTAGTTAGCTGAAGGTTATAAGACCTTGCAAACAAGCAACATTAGCCCGAGTGCCCATGGTCCCACAACAGCTCCTTCTTACTTCCATTTGCACCGATAGCTGACTTTCCCAGCGCTGGGAAAAACACAATGAAAGGGTTTTGTAGGGCCTTTTTTTAAGCCATCGTCCGTTTGCAATGTGCCAGCCCACCATAGGCACACTAACACAAACACAGGCATTCTGGGTAATTACTGGTAACGACCCCGCCGCTTGTTAGCCAGACCTCCTATTTTTGCCATTGCTGTGCCAACACCCTGGGCCTGTGACATCAGAGCTTGTTTTGTTGTGGGTCAACTTTGCATGTGGACGTTTTTAATGACACTAGACAGTGGTAGAAATGTGTGTTCAAGCAAATGTTGGCATGCCTAACGAACCATTGTCTGTGTCTGTGCAGGAAAGTGTCTGCACAGAGACTTCAACTGTGTGTGTGTGTGTGTGTGTGTGTGTGTGTGTGTGTGTGTGTGTGTGTGT
>NC_045746.1:5554799-5562239 GCF_008692095.1 Etheostoma spectabile
GTGTGTGTGTGTGTGTGTGTGTGTGTGTGTGTGTGTGTGTGTGTGTGTGTGACGATGACCAGATGAGAATTGGTATAATTTGGGATGGGATGAGACGGCTGGGAGGGGGATTAACATTACTTTCAAAACTCTGCACCAAAATTATTTATTATTTTTTATTCAGGAATTCAACTGTCATGTAAAACTAAAAATACAAGTAAAAAAAATTAGCTCCGCAGCTATTTTATTCTACATGGAGTCATCCTCCCGCTTAAAGAAGGATGGTCTGTACAGTTATATACTACTATCATTAACTTATATGCGGTTTGCTGCAAGCATGGAGCCTGACGTCTGACTCCCCCCCCCCCCCCCCGTGGTGAATTCATCTCCGTCCTACATACATTGCAAAATGCTTTCTTTGCATCACATAAAACTGCAATAGGCCTAATCCAGGGGTATTTCCTTACCCAGTACCTGCAGAGACATTTTTGCCCTTTAGCTAGGTGTTCATCGGGTCCCGGGACACCAGCCTGAGCCATCCAAATTCCCGCATATGTAGCAGCTGACGGGAGCTATCTGTAGGATGACTCACCATAAAGAGTTTTTAATGTTCTATCAGACTAGAACTACTCGAGAGTCTGCTCTTGGCACTTTGCTCTAATTTTTCTGCTTGGATTACGGGACTGTCCCGAATTTTGTGGGATGTCTCATCCTAGTGTGTGTGTCTGTATTTGTGTGTGCGTGCGTGCGTGCGTGCGTACTAGGACACCACATGGGTAATGCAAGTCTAAAGCCAAGACACTGGTCAATGTGCAAGAACGAAAGTCAGCAAGATGCCCATGAGAAAAAAGTGAGTTTTTTTGATTGCTCTTTTGAAAAAAAAGGGTTATGACTCCGCTATTTAGATCACACGGTTGGCTGCCAAACCTCTAGTGACGCACACAACATACACACACACACACATTTCTGTGTAAAATACGCCACCTCACACACCACTCATCCACGAAAGGATACATTTTATCTCAAGAGGAAAAATCTTAATTAAAAACAAGAACAAATGCAGAAACCACAAAAAGACGAGATCACTGCACGTCAGTACTGAGTGTATTGTTATCCTCAGTGAACAAATACATTTTGATTGGTTAGCACTTTTATTTGAGGCAATTTAATCAAGTGTATCCAACGTATATAAAAAATTATATTAATAAAATATAATTTTGATAAAATGCTATATTTTTGTGTACCTCTGGGATCTGTCTTTTTTTAAACTAAAATTAAGTATTGAAATATTTTCTATTTAGACACACACACACACACACACACAGACGCGCACACACACAGACGCGCACACACACAGACGCGCACACACACACACACACACTGACGCTCTGATGTTATTTTCCCATTAAGAGAATGCTAATCATCTCACACACTCTAACACACTCTAACACACTCTAACACACTCTAACACACAATGACAAAGCCCTATTTGGGTAGGGTGCCATCTCCTGGTTGGAAGAAAGCATGTGACCTCATATCCCACCCAGAGATGTGGAAAGTGGGGATGGGGGTTCGCAGGTCACAGTGGCCACATGCTGAAACGGTTGGCCTCCACAGGTTTAGCCAGGCTTGTCAGGGTCATACCATCACCACCAACTACCAACCACTATAGCTCCAAGTGGGGCTGAATGTCTGAGAGTGTGTGTGTGTGTGTGTGTGTGTGTTTAAGGGCAGCAACTAAGCATTTCTTTTCTTTTCAATCAGTCAACACTTTTTTTAGATTCATTGTTTTGTCTATAAAATGTCAGAAAATTAAGATTGACATCTCTAAATAACTTGTTTTGTCAGACCAACAGTCCAGAGTTGCCATTTCCAATAATATAAAACATAAAACATCCTTACATTTCAGAGGCTGGAACTAGTGAATATTTGGTTTGTTGTCTTCATAAATGATTTACATTAATTGTCGTAATATAACTGATTCTCAAAATGGACTTTTCTACTGAAATGTGTCTGCTTTTGTGCACTAAACAAACTGTATGTCCTTATGGATATGACTTAAGAATGTGTCGTGACGACACTGGGTGGGCGGGTTCATGCAGCATGTGTGTGACAAAAGAGTCTCTGCAGAGCTAGCTGCAGAGGCAGCAGGTAAATCATTGGTCATCCAAGGCTAGTAAAAGAGGTTTAGTTAAGTGACAGGAGAGGAAGAACCTTCACAGAGTACTACACACAAACTGTGCACTGTCTATAGTATGTAAACAGTGTGTGTGTGTTAACTGGGAGAGTAACAAGCTCAAGGCTCTGATCTCGCTGACTGCAGACGCCAGCTGGTAAACATGCCAGTGTGGGCCAAGTCTGTGTTTGTATGGCCAACGGCGGGGGCATGAGTGTAAATTGTGCGTGAATTAAAGATTGTGCAATAAAAAACAAATAGAGTTTAATCAGAGTTAGTAGTCAGACGTGCTGGAGTGTCAGGACGTAGCATACTTTAACTGCATACCTGAATGAAAATAATCGTGTTGTGTGTGTGTGTGTGTGTTGTATTTGTGTGTGTGTGTGTGTGTGTGTGTATATGTTGAAAGAGAGGGAGATGGACAGTTTTACTGCAATGTGTCTCCTTCATGTCTTATCTCCCTCCTCTCTTCTCCCGCACTCCATGTGAGGGCAGATTCTCTCCTCTTTATGACTCTTTATCTGACATGAAAGGCACTAACATGGGATACCCGCCATTACGGCTCCATCAACATGAAAAGCTCGGACACGGGATTCTCCACTGCTGCTCAGCCCATTAAGGACGACTGGAGATCCTGTGCTCTGTCAAGCAGCCGTCAAAAGCAGACAGCACCAACATAATGAGGACTTAAAACCTTAACCTTGCCTTCAAGACCCCTGGTCAAAAGCAGCAATAAAACGTCAAGAGGGCACCTACTGGCTGGCCCACTCAGTAATTACAACCCATGTCCTAGCACTAACCCAAAAGGTCCCATAGTTTAGATATACAAAAGAGTGTAAGATGTAATCAGAAGTAAGGCTGAAGGGTCAGAAGCCTAACACTATGATTGGTATACTTAAATGAAACAACTAGCAGTTTGATTCTGCTTGGGATACTGCCACCTACGCCTATACTCACAATCCCTTTGTATAATGTCTGACCAGTAAGAAAGGTCTTAAAGAGAGAAAGGAAGCCTGCGATGCCTTCAGACGTAGCTTGCACTAGCAAAGCAATCAAATTACAATGCTCGAACTACACAGAACCACAAAAATCAAATTATAAAAATGCACTCAGTAGAGTGCAGATCTTTGTGTCCCCATCCAAACTAAAAAAAATAAATAATAATAATTCTCCCTCCCGTTAGAGCCCTGCACAGACTGTTTTCTTAATCCCGCAAGCATTCTGATCTTGTATAGATGTCCCTTTTTGACAAAGGCCAAAATGTGGCCTGAAAAAGACTAGGAACTGTAAGGCTTGTTTTTAGCCTAGCATATAGCCAGAAATGCCTTTTGCTTTGTCACCGAAGCGGCTGTTGGTCACTTGCGGCCACAACCGGCTGGTTAAGAGGAGTAAGGAGAATACATCCATGGTAAGGAGTCAGCAATCATTGACAGTATAAAACACTCAATAACATAGGTTTTTCGAAGATTTCCACGAACACAAGAAATTCTTAATCATAAAGGCATACACTACCGGTCAAAAGTTTGGGGTCACTTAGAAATTTCCATTGCACTCCATTATAGACAGAACCCCAGCTGAGATCAGTTGCCTTGTTTTTTTTAACCAGGGCAGGTTTTCTCAGTTAGTTTTTTAAAATAATATCAGATTAGTAAACAGAATATGCCTTTGGAACATTGGATGAATGGTTGCTGATAATGGGAAATGTAGATATTTCATTAAAGATCAGCCACCCACTCAGATCAGCTGGTATCCTGTCTATAATGGATTGAAATGGAAATTTCTAAGTGACCCCAAACTTTTGACCGGTAGTGTACATGTGCACAAGAAATATTAGGCGGATGGGTTCAGTACTAAGAGAGATTAGCAGCAGACAGATAGAGAGATAACCAAACACACACATGACCAAACGCATGATCGGCTTACACCTGGTAGGAGACAAATATGCAGATATGGACTTTCCAGATGTAAAGTGTTTGAACACAGCAAATCAAAAAGTTTCACAAGCTCACTAATTTGTTGAGTGACACATTACCTCCTGAGACTGGAGCATCCATGAAAACTGCACCCATCTTCTCTGCAGCGACTGCCATCTCTCTTGAGACGGCAGGGTCGATGGTGGAGGAGTCAATTAACAATGTTCCCTTCTTCACCTTTCTAAAGAAGGCAAGACAAAAATCTTTAACACTTCATACACAGTGCATAACATAAGTTGTGTCTGGCCAAGCATTTCTGTTTGTATATTAAACACGTTGCAGATGGGCTGTTTCTTTGTTATAGTTTTTAAAAAGGTGCATGAATGTCACAAACAGAGCCTGTGATATTAGGTTAGCTTACTTGAGAATGCCATTTGGGCCTGTGTATACTTCAATGACGTTGGGACTGGAGGGTAGCATTGTGAGGATGCGGTCTGCTTTCTCCGCCACGTCTGCTGGAGAGTCTACTACCTGAATATTAGAGTCATCAATGCACAATATCATCATGTCATCAACACAAAATAAACCTTTTCATGAATAAAGACAATGTGATGAGATGTGTGTATAGGTACTGAGCGTGTGTGTGTAATTCAGGCCTGTGTGTAATGTGTATAATAACAATAGGGTGTAAATTGTAATTTCGCTTTGCGTGACTAATAAAGTATACATTATTATTACATTATTAATTTAGCTTGGAATTCTCAAACTTATTGCCTCAGATGCATATATTTATTTAGTAGCTGTTGTTCTAAAGAAACTGCAGTAAATTTCAATGAATGGGTGGTAAAAGCATGCAAATACTTGTCAATATCCAGTTCTTGGATGACTCTGCCTGATAAATGTTGTGATTTTTTTTATGTTACATATTTATTGCTTTCTATTAAATGTTCCAATGTCCATATGTGATGGGTGAGTGTTACCTGGGCACCAATATCCTGCAGCTCCTTGCAAGACTCAGGGAAGACATCAGTGGCAATAACAGGATAGCCATTTTTTAACAGGTTTTTGGCCATGGGACTGCCCATGTTTCCCAGACCAACAAACCCCACTGGTGTTTTTGAGGCCATTGATCGCGTTGAAACTGAAGGAGGAATACAAAAATGCCATTAGAGGTTAAGAAAAAAATGGGAGACTTGTTGTTTAGGTGAAGTCCAGAGCAATACAACACATTACAATCCTCAATATTTTGAAAACAGTTCAGAGAGGCTGCCCACACTAGTCACTTGTATCTAACATAATTTTTTTACTTGTGAACACACAAGTGTTGTTCACAAGTGCAGTTGATTAGTTTCAATCTGCCTACATAATAAAGGTAAGGCACGTTTATTTGTATATCTCCATTAAAACACAGAGGGAATTCAAAGTGCCTTTAAATTACAGTTAAAAGCAACTGAAAAAATCTGCTATCCTTAAATTTTCCAAAAGGAAATGCTCTAATCAGAATCAATAACAACAGAGCAGATCTTGCTGCTCTAACTCAAGACCGGCTTTTGGGCAGTCTGATCAGGCTGTTAAACACTGCTGGCTCAGCCAAGGTCCAGCCAGGTTAACAGATACTAAAAGGAGTGGAAACTCTGGCAGTGAACCAACCAGAATACAAACACAGGATTTTAGGCCTGGATAGTGTAGCCCAAACAGAAAGCCCTACCTTAAATTCAACCAACCCTTCAGCATATTAGATATTCAACATAAGCATGTAACACAACCATAACTATTCACTGCCACTTTAATTCCAAGTTTTTAGTATTAGGCTACTGGAGGCATTACGTCAACAAGGAATTCATCTGTTTCTGCACAACAGTTCTTATTCAGTCCAATACAGCATACTT
This sequence comes from Etheostoma spectabile, assembly GCF_008692095.1. Lineage (NCBI taxonomy): Eukaryota > Metazoa > Chordata > Actinopteri > Perciformes > Percidae > Etheostoma > Etheostoma spectabile. The sequence goes on from NC_045746.1 coordinate 5,560,757, forward strand.
GGCGACTACTTTATCTATTTCTTATACATCTATTAAAGTATCTATTTATTTTACTATAAAATAATCCATTTAATTTGGTTGCTAGAATGACAGTGCAATGGACTTTGAAACTGGCCATACAGTACAGGGAAAGACCATGTCTACTTTGTAAAGGCAGTACCAGGGGGAAAGGGAAAGCACTGTATTTGGGCCTTTAGAGGAAGGTCCTTTGCAGAAATTATTCCTGTAGCCAAATTTAACAATTGCAATGCAATGCAATGCAATGCCAGGATACATTAAAGACAAATATAAGAACGGTTCAAAGCACAACTGTTGCTACGTTGTACGTTAGCAACACCTAAAGCAGACAAACATAATTGCAGCTCTTACCTATCTAGAAATATATTAAGATATCCCTGCAAGTTAAAATTTGCTGTTACTGGCCATTACTTGACATTTTATTATGCTCATTCCATTAAGCACATTGTCCTAACATACGCTATATTAGACTGAACACCAAACAGCAGGTGACCAACTCAGACATTGTCCCCAGAATATCATGCTTAACTAGCACGAGCAGTCAGTATTCATGCTTTTTTTAAATGGCTAACAAGCTAGCTAACAGGCTGGAGCAGAGCATGCTTCGCTTGACTTTTCCTATCAACACACGGGGGGAAAACGGCACAAGGAAACAAGCAACATAAGTGAATACGTTACCGAGAGCAAGGTCGACATGTTTATTCCACCTTAACAATATATTTCGCGACCCTCTAAACAACGCAGCCATGCTCCTTTCCCCTTGACCTCGGCGTACAGTGGCAGCTGTCAAGCCAGGAAAGCCCAACTGGACTGTTATGATTAACTGTGATTTCCGCCAATCGCAACAACTCGATAAATTTCCGCAGCCAATGGGTACGAGCCAAAGGCGGGATATCCTGTATTTTTACCCTTTAGCCGCTTCTCTAGTAGTACATATCAATAGATTTAACAATTAATTAATAAGCTGTGCAATATATCTTTTGCTTTGCAATAAATGGTACATAGTTAGTACACAGTACATAGGCTTGCAAATTATGTCTAATATTAAGATAAGATCATTCTTTATTAATCCCACAACAGGGAAAAGTGCGGTTTTAAAACCGCAAAGGGGATAGTGCAAAAACGAGAGGCATCAGTAAAGAATGCAAGATATAATAATGCAAATGTACACAGTAAAACAACAGGCAAAATGTAATAAGTAAGCAGATAAAGGGTTTAATACATAGTATACACAGTGTACTGATAATACATTGATAATGATATTGCAAAGATAAGTAAACCTTAGTAGCACGTGAGTGTCAGTTTTGTTTTTTGTCGTCTTGCGTTAGGAGCTGTGTTAATTGTAAAGTGTGGTATTATATCCCTGTTTCCTGTTGTAGTGTTGTAAATCAGAAGGAATATAAATATGTGAATCAAGGAAAGTGAATTGGTAATTGATATTTGAGTTCTCTCGAGACTAAACGAC
>NC_045746.1:5562249-5566638 GCF_008692095.1 Etheostoma spectabile
GCATCCTCAGCATCATTGGTACTCCTCAGCATCCCGGAAGTTCAGCATCATCTGCTCTTTCAGGAAGAGACGCATCATCGTCAGAGCTTTGTCAACAACGGGGACAGTGGCTGAAACATCGGCCTGCCTGGCGGAAATCCGCTCTTTTTTTGCAAGTGGAATTCATGTAAAACGGGTACTCTTTCATTTTCAAGCTAATGTTCGTGTCATGTGTCAGCAAGCTCGCGTTAGCTGACCGACGAGGAGAATGTTTAGCTAGCTAGCTAGCGAGTGACTTGACACGACATGGCCTGTTCACAAGCTCTTGTTAGCTGCCTAGCCACCGAAAATAAGATTATCCTCTGACTAACCGAGGTGATTCCGTATGGCTTAGCTGTCACGTTACATGAGCTTTTTCGATTAAAATGAACTAGGTGTTGGTTACCATGACTATACAGTATATATATAACAGCTATATATATATATATATATATATATATATATATATATACCATAGAGACAATGTTATGTTAGCTGGTTAGCAGAATTGAGTATCGCTTATGACTTAATCACTGTCACATTCATATCTTCTTAAGAAGTTGGGTTTATTGGAAATGTAGGGCACGAGGGTTTGTTGTTTTAGCTTTATTCTCATCGAGGAAAAGATGAATTGCTGAAGCGGTAGCATCACGTACTAATAGCTAGCTAGCTACCCCTTCACACCTGTTCTTCCTCTACTCTTGTCCACAACTAAAGGCTCAGTTTGAACAGTTGAGTCGACTGCCTTGCTGTAAAGTAATTAGTCAGAGTAGTGGCTTGGTAGACGGGTATACTGTGGCTTCCAACCCCCTTAACTACATCAGTTATGTTATTAGTAAGAAGAGCTCTAATTTAGTGTTGTATTTTTGTATAAAGTTGTTGGATTTGCCAGAGACAACTTTGAAAGAATGGTCAAATTGATGCAGTAGAGATAGCTTTACTTTTAGTAATGTGTCAAGCTCCAAACCCTGGATACTATATGTCCTATGATGCAATTTGCATTACACTGCAGGGCTCGACAGTGCAAGTATGAAAAAGCTCCTCCAGAGCCACAGACAACACAGGTTTTTAGACCTCAGTAATTCTTTCTTGCTTGTAAATGAATTGGCTTTGAAAAGTAAAACGGAATTCCCTTTTAAGTACAATACAATAATATTGTACAATAAGTACAATACCACAATATTTAAATAGAAAAAATGACTAAAATCTGTTGATCTGGTGGCAGCACTAAAGGTAAGCTATAAAACAAAAGTTTCTTTGTGTAATTATGGATTTGGCTACATAAATAAATTGTTTTTCAATTGGCTGCAGGTTTTTCTTCTGCAAGATGGTGGTTATTTTAAGTTGAGTCAACTATATTTAAACAGCCCAAAAAGCATGAAGTTGCCATAGAGGGTTTTTAATCTGTACAGCACGTGCCACCCTCTCCCTATATCCTCTTTTTAGATTGTAATATGCTAAATACCTTCACTTCCATTTTTTTTTTGTCTTTTTGTTGTGTGCGCGACTGAAAGAAAGCCTTATACCTTTCCTCCACTGTACTGTTTGAAATGCTGAACTTCTCTGTCCTCTGCTCTTTTTACTTACAGACAAATGAAGTGAGCAACAGGATACAATGTCATCGTTCCAGGTGGTGGACTCATCGCCGGGCAGCAGCGTCAGCATCATGGAAACGTCCAACTTTGCCCATGTGATCTTTCAGAACGTGGGAAAGAGTTTCCTGCCCCAGGCGCCCCTGGAGTGTTGCTACACCCTGACTCCTTACATCACTCCCCACCCCAAAGACTGGGTGGGCATCTTCAAGGTACATCACACGCACCACAGCAGCTTTTACTCACTCACCATGCTTCAAAGACATCGTCAAACAAAATCAATTAAGGCCCAGACTTTTATTAATCTGAATGATTTAAGAGATATTTAGATGGAACCATTCCCAGCCCATTACAGTGTTTGTTCAATAGATTATGTGTTATGGTTTTATTAATTGGCCATAGGTTTGCAGTTGGTATATTAACACATACAGTACATCCGCTGGGACACTAATGGTTCACCTCTTCAATACATGCCTAAAACCTCACCACAAGCTTTGGTGTGGTTGTTCTGCATGCTGAAAGAGGAAGAGTGTACATGAGGGGCTGGTTGCAGTAGGTCTCGCTGGGGGGCAAACATTTGGTGCTCTTTATGAACCACTCTGATTCTTATTAGGACCTCTTTTCCCCACACTTCACTTGTTCGCTCCCCTCTGTCTTTCCATCAGTCTTTTGTCCGCTTCCTGCTAAACAACCACCCCCTCCGCTCTTTTATCAAGGCCATCAAATCTCACACGTAATTAGCAGGAAATGTGTACTAGGAAACTTAATGTCTCGTAAAGTCAAAAGACAAACATTTTATTGTTGTTTAAGAACTGACTTCAAATCTACCAGCTCAATTAAAAAGGAATAAAGACGCTGTGTTTATATGGAAAAAAAAAAGTCAATTGGAAAATGTAATCGTCGTAATCCGCGCTAATGAAACCTGTTTGATGGTGCTTCATGTCAGAGAACAAGCAGACCGCGCTTCTTTGATCATTTTGATGTACATCTGTCTTTTTGTGTATTCATAGAGAACTGTATCTATTTAATTCTGCTAAAATCTGTGTGACCATGTGTGTGTGTGTGTTATATATATTCTATATATATACATACTATATGGGTGTTTGTGTGTTGTGTGGGTGTGTGTGTTGTTTGTGTGTGTGTGTATATATATATATATATATATATTAGTTTTATATTGTGTGTGTGTGGTGTGTGTGTGTGTATATATATATATATTATATATAATATATATATATATATATATATATATATATATATATATATATATACTTGTTAGTTATATAATGAGCCATACAACTTTTGTTTTGTTTTTGTCAATGGGGCGTGTAACAAGAGGTCTGTGTGCTTTTACAAATAACACTTTGATTGTAATAGAAAATTAACTCATGCCACCGCATGCTTAAACATCTTATGTTTTGGCTAGAAGTTTGCTAGAACTCTGCTGTAAAAATCAACAGGTTTGGGGGATAAAAAAAAAAGAATGATCTGATTTTATTTTCACACTGATGACATTGTAGCATGAGGTCTTTTTGCCTCCCAGAGGTGATACCTTTGTGCAGAGATGACTCAGGGACAGAGTGTTTTCTCCCTCCTACCTTTCATATCTATAGGCGTTACCTGTTTCAGACTGAGCAAGACTGAGCAATTAAGCAGACTTGCAGTAAGGATGACTCAGACTGCACTGACATGCTGTGTTCATTTGAGTTGTGCACAGACACCCCCTAGTGGCTGTAAATATTATTGGTACAATAATACGGATCCTTGTGTAACAAACTTGCTCTGAGGTGGTGGTGCACTCAAACAGTACTCCCATGCAGTGTGTATACACAGTAAACATCAAGCGTGTACACTCTAGTAAAGCTAGGGAATTTTTTTTTCTTTTTTGTTTTTTAGCATGGTACTTCTTGTTCCACACATGATAAATTGAACATATTTGTTTTCCAGTGAAAACTTGGTTTAGTTATGGTTGAGTTCAATATTTGAATCCCGCATGAACACACATACACAGCCCCCTAAAAAAAAAAAAGCCCTGAGGTGGTTTTTGGTTGTGGCATGTTTGTTGGGTCGGCCGGGAGAAACCCGTTGTGTGAGTGTATAATTAAAGTGTCATCAGGCTGTTCCCTCACACCTTGGCTGAATGATTGATAGCTGCTTTGCCTGTGATTATTTTATAACATCACTCCTGTGTTGGAATGCCTTACCATACCTAACCAAACGTCAGTCAACTTCACTCTGCAATTAGCAAAATTATTTATGTCTGTTCTCTTAAGCAAACATGTGAGCACACAAGCAAACTTGGCAGGTGTCCCAACCCTGCCTAACCTCTCACTGAGATACCTTTTGGAGGTGGAAAGAATGTTCTTGGCCCAGGTCTCCACACTGGCAATTACCATTTGTTTGGAGTAACATTATACTGAGTGTAATGGGTTGATAAGCCCCACGCTGCAATTATTTATCATTCAACAGCATTATCTAACCTGAAATTTTGACAAATGTTTTGAGTAGCTCCGTTGATTTACTGTTGATAGTTTGAGCGTCACAATGCTTTCTCAAGTATTGGCCCATTCTTTTTATTTTTTTTGAATTAAATAAAATGATTGATTGTTGTTTATTCAAATATAAAACTGCAGAAATGTTTTTTTTTTACGTGAACGTGGTAAAACGTCACTAGCATGTTATTATTTCATCTTTGAAAGTCATTTGGCATTGAAATGAAACAAAATCAAGTAATCCCTCCCAGTATTTTGGGCATCCTATAATTTCCAGTATACCATTG
>NC_045746.1:5566648-5591062 GCF_008692095.1 Etheostoma spectabile
CAACAGCCTAACCTGTAATAAATGATTGCTGTATGGCAGCCGAGAAACTTTCTCTTGTCCCACCGAGCCACCGGGGGTTGAGTTATCCACAGCTGAAGTAGTTATGTAATGTCACAAAAACGCATCACATATGTGAGTTGAAACGAGGTGTGTGTGTGTGTGCGTGTGTGTGTGTGTGCGTGAGCGGCCCAGACAGATTTACGACACAGGACCTGAGTTATGATGTTCACAACTCCCTTTCATCATCTGTCACCTAACAACACATGAAATCCATGGAATTACATCTCCCTTGCCGTTTTGTGTACATTTTTCCCCTTTTCTTTCTTCGTTCTTATCGCCTTCCCCCCTTCTAATTTCCACGTAGGCTGTTAAGTCTCATGATTCTGTGCATGGGTTTGTACACACACGCGCGCACACACACACACACACACACACACACACACACACACACACCAAGTACATACACCCCGGCCTTCCCACCCTATTCTCACACCTTCACTGCTCCTCTTTTTTTGTGCGCCCAAACGGGGAAAGAACTGAGGGGAAGGAGAGAAGAGGAGGAGGTGTGTAGAGGAATAAGGGGGCATGGTTTTAAATGTTTCCAGTCTTGCCTTAAACCTCCAGATTTCTTCACTCAGTGTGTTTTTAAAGTCTTAATGATTTGTGAAGACCATTTGTGAAATTTGTGATTCCCCCCCCCCCAACATAGTACATAATTGTAGTAGTACGTTAATATTACATATGAATGTCCAGCAGGGATATATTTTATGTTGTGGATCAATATTTTTGGTGCTATTTACGTCCTTAGGTGGGTTGGAGCACAGCCAGAGACTACTACACCTTCCTTTGGTCTCCTATGCCTGAAGAATACGAACCAGGAAGTACTGTGCACAGGGCTGTAGTGTTTCAAGGTACACACACACACACACACACACACACACACACACACACACACACACACCCCCACCCCACCACACACACACACACACACACACTATGTAAACTGCTATACAGACCTAGGATATTCCAAAGTAACTCCTCAATTTTACGGCGTATATAAAAACCAGCACTTTTATTTAATAAGGGAACACAACCGCAAACGGCGGCCTGGGACCTGAGAACTTCTCAAACCACACACACACACACACACACACACACACACACAGGTTGAGGGCCTGCAAACTGGTTTTAGTGGGCCTGGAACGGTCAGCTATTACACAGTGAAAATATGAGAGTGTGTTGTGGTGTGTCAGTAGTCAGTAAAACCGGTTGGCTGCCGGATGTTCTGGATGTACTCCTCTGTCCCAGAAAACCAGACCTAACGTGAATGATGTGCTCCAGTGAGCTCACAGTCTAGCTTAAAGCTGCTTGAAATACAAGCATATACTCTTTATAGTAAATGATGGAAACATTAAATGTGTTTAGAAAAATGTGCTCCTCGTGCTGTGCTGTGTGAAAGTGGCATTGCTCGCTTGTTTTTATACATTGTAGTATCTTTTCCTTTTGAAGCAGAACAGTTCTAGACATTGTTGAAATGTTTTGGCCAGGCCTACCTTCTGCTTAAATGAAATAAGTGCTACGTGATTAAATGAAAGTGAACAAAAATGAAAAGCAAAACGGGAACGCAAACTCTTATCTCTTTGTAGGTTATTATGTTCCTAAATCTGATGGAGAGTTCTACCAGTTTTGTTATGTCACACATGTTGGTGACATTAGAGGAGCCAGTACGCCCTTCCAGTTCAGGTCAGCCACACCCACAGACGAGCTTCTGACTGTTACCGAAGACGACAGCAACTCAGACATACTGGTCGTCACCACCAAGACTGGACTTCTGGAGGTACGCTACACGAGATGAAGATATTTATTTTTCTATTTTCCACTTTTTTTTCTGGGTCTCAGCCCCCATTAAAGGGTCCTACAGCAGGGCACTAGATCCCTACCAGATCCTGAGGTTCTGTTCTGTACTTGAATGTGACCTCTGACCTCACTGAGTAGAGTAAATCCCTCTCCTGGCATTTATAAACTACTACACGATTGTCCTTCAAGACACCAATGGATACATCACACAATATATTACACAACACAAATCTAATGTTATCTAAAACTCAGTTCAATTTCATTTTTGCATTTCACTACATTTTTCTGGTGTTTTCAAAATGACACTAACCCGAGACTGCCATTAAAAGGACAAAACTAAGTGAATTGAACACCATAATCTTCACAAAGCAAGTACCATTCTTTCTATTTACCATAAACTTGCCTTCTGCCTGGCAGCATGTGGAGGAGGCGCAGCAGGAGCGCAGGGAGCTGCTGAAGGCCATGCGTCTCCTCCAGGAGGAGAAGCAGCAGCTGCAGGAGGAGCAGAAACGACTGGCCAGGGAGAGGGAGCAAGAGAGGGAGACGTGCTGCCTGCTGCGGACACACAACCAGGTTAGAGTGGTGGCAGGGAGTTACGCTTCTTTTGCACGCTATGCACATTAGTATAGATATAGCCGCTATAGTTAATGAATGCATTTATACAATCAAATGTGTTTAATTATTACTATTCAAAAGTTATTTGAGCAACATTGAGATGAACAAACGTAGCCTGTTTTTATTTTTTTTAACTCTGACACTCGTCCAAATCACAAGGCCACAGTCGCAGATAATGTTGTTTTTATTTCAGATGATTTAATTAGTCTTTTAACAAACCAAAAACCCCCTCCATATCATCATCATCATCATCTAGTTAACCTTCATAGTTCCAAAAATGATTGCTCAAAAAATTAAAAAGTTATTGATTTATGAGTCAAAACAAAAAAAATACATTCTTTCAATAATTCTGCAAATTGGGAACAAATATACTTTAATATATACTTTTTTTCACACTTGAAGTAAGGTTCAGTGTGTTTGCACGTGTGTATTTTTATATAAATGTGTGCATAGACGGACAGTCTCTCTTTGCCCACACGTGTGGAGCCGGTTCCTCACCGGTGATCACAGGTCCGAAAACCTTAAAGGCTAAACATTTGTGAATAATCTCTATCCAGGTTTGAGAGACACACTGTGTGTGTGTGTGTGTGCGTGTGCGTGTGCGCGTGCGCACCAGTCTTTCTCTCTCTCTTTAACGACTTGACTCAGTGGGCCAGAACGGAATTGGGTCGCAGTTTTCTCGGGCATCTGGCGTCAGGGACGATGCCATCGCAACCACAGAGTTAACAAACATGACGTCAAACACACACACACACGCTCATACGCATGCAAAAACTGCCGCCCCCCCCCCCCTTCACTCTCACACTCACATTCAGGTTGCAAACCACAGGGCCCCTCTAATGTGCATTCACACATGCACAAGCGTACACACACAAACACACTCATTATGCCACCAGCTTGCAAACCCTTTTAGTCTGTGTGTGGAATGAGAGGAGGGTAGTCCGCAAAACCGCCTGCCTGAAAAAAGAGCCCTTCCCAGCCTCAGGGACAAACACCACTCAGTCACGCGATTCAGTGGCCACTACTTTCTCACTGTCTATTTTCTTTCTGTCTGTCTGTCTGTCTGTCTTCCTGTCTTTCTCTGTCTTTGTCTTTCCCAATTTTCAAAGTTTCTATTTTATAGTTTGTGTATTGAAATTATAAAATATAAATTATTTTGCTATAGCAAGGTAAAGACAAACACAGTACACTTGGGAACATTATTCCTAATTCAACAAAAACCTATATTGAAAGTTAACTTCTACCTCAATTCCATCTACTTTTTTTTACTTCATTCCTTCCCCATTCACTCACTCACCAGAGTCAGATTTCAGATGTTTGTGTTTTATGAGTTGCTCATAATTATAAGCAATATCTTGCCACATGTCTAAAAACAGTCAACTCAATGAAAGCAGAGAGAGGGGTGACAGAAGGAGGGAGAAGTGAAACACTGAAACTTGCCACAAGATTTGTGAGTTTGAATCTAGTCTCATATTGCCCCCTAGTGTAGCTCTCTGGTCTAGGCTCAGAGTAAGAGCAGGCTGCTTTGAGTTAGTCTGCTGCTCTTTTTACGAAGGACAAAATCGCCATAAATTACGTGGTAATACACACACACTCTGTTATTACCATGCTGCTTTTCATTCAACAGGCATGTCCATCTGTAGATATACGACTTGTGTGAGTAGGTGTGTGTCTCTTTTGTAGAGCATTTACAGTAGGTGCGTTAGCTCATACCAGGCTGTTGAAAATATACTGAGTTTAACATGAAAACATAAGTACATATTTTGTGGCTGCTAATTTTACGAGTACACTTTTTATAAGGTCTTTATGCACTGCTAAAGTGCTTCTCAAACGCCAGCCGTAAAAATCATACAGTAATCTACGCAGAGCCAAGCCCAGAGGGAGACAGGCCTGAGTATGCATTGGTGTGTGTTTGTGCACTCTGTCCTTTTTGAATGAACTATCTGCCTTCCATATCTCTTTGAATGTGAAGCTGTGTGTTCGTCTTTCTGTAACCCTGTGTGTGTGTGCGTGGGTGCGTGTGTGTGTGCACGAGAATGAGTACGTATGTGTGTGTCAACGCGACAAATTGAAAGGAGGGTGTGTGCAGAGGAATGTTGTTCTGTCACAACCAATATTGGCGGTGGATGATTTACCGTCCTTTACTGCTGATTAGCAGCAAGTTCAAACAAGGCATTTCCTGAGCCGTCCCACCACACAGAGAAAAAAGACCTTATATATGGTCCGTTGTGCTCCACCAGGCAATTGTTTTAAGGAATTAATTGATACTTGCGAGCATTTGTTCAATAACCTCAGTCACTGAGTGGGTGTTCTGCATCCATCAAAAGGCTGATATCAGTCATGATGTTATGTATGTATGGTGATTTGTGATTGATAAGATAAGACTGATCCCCAGGGGGAGGAATTCACATGTCACTGATGGACTTGAAGCAGGCTATAGAGGTAGGGAACCGAAAAATAAGTATTTAAAAAGTAAGAAAAAAAATAAAACCTAATTGAAACAAGATTTAAAAGCTACATAATATACTATTTTAATACTTTAGACATATACATGAATTAGGATTTTTTGCAAATATTTGAAAATATAATATTGATGAAAATATGGATGTGAGAAGTCCAGGTCTTAAACATTTTAGACAAGAACCAATTTTTGTTTAGTAGACCCGAAAAAGTGCCAACGGAGTGTAGTTACAAATGATAAATGATTGACAACATATAATAGGTCCTGTATATGCAACATGACCGTCGTACGTCACAGTGATAGTACAGTCCCTGACAAAAGTCTTGTCGCTTGTGTACAAATTGACCTGAAGTGCTGCTGAAATATTTTCTAATCAAGATTTATTTACAAGAAATTGCTCATTTGAATCCCAACAGCTTTTGTAATAATGTTTCAGTGCAAAAAGAAACTGTCAAAGTATTCTAATATTCACAGTTTGGTAAGCCCATTGAGTCAATTTTTGCAAAGACATAAGTGTTGTCGCCTTGTCATATGAGCTTCACCTGTGACTAATAATGGATCAATTAGGTCTCAGTGTGTATAAAAACAACCCCAGTACACTAGACCTTCACTCAACTGCAACTAGACCTCTGCAAACATGCCTAAGATTCACCCGAGACTAAAGTTTTGATTATCAGAGGCTGAAGACCAGATCCAATGCTGATGTGCGAGACACCTTCAATGTGTCTCAGCGTCAAGTACAGAGATTAAAAACATTGAAGAACCTGGAGATGTTTTTGACAAGCCCAGTCAGGTAGACCCCGCAAGACACTGCTCGAGAGGACCGTTTGTTGGCTCGAAAATCCAAGGCCAGCCCATTTTCCACTGCGCAGAGCTCCACCAGACCTGGTCCCCTGAAGTCCCTGTGTCAACCAGAACATTTTGTCGGATTCTGTCTCGAAATGCCTCCATGGTCGAATCAGTGCCCAGAAGCCAGAACTAAACAAAAGACAATTGAAAAACCGTGTGGCATTTGCCAAGGCCCACAGCCTGCTAAAAGGATGGACGCTGGAGAAGTGAAGAAAGTGGATTTCAATGAATCTTCTGTTGAATTACACCACAGTTGCCGCAAATATTGCAGGAAACCTACTGGAGCCCGCATGGCCCAAGATTCACCCAGAAAACAGCGAAGTTTGGTGGCGGAAAAATCATGGTCTGGGTTACATCCAGTATGGGGGTGTGCGAGAGATCTGCAGGGTGGAAGGCAACATCATAGTTCAATACCAAGAAATCTTAGCTACCTCTTATATTCCCAACCTAAAAGAGGCCAAATTCTCCAGCAGGATGGTGCTCCACGCATACTTCCATCTCCACTTCAAAGTTCCTCAAGGCGAAGAAGCTCAGATGCTCCAGATTGGCCGGCCCAGTCACCAGACATGAACATCATTGAGCATATGTGGGGTAGGATGAAAGAGGAAGCTGGAGGACCAAACCAAAGAATATTGATGAACTCTGGGAGGCAGCAAGACTGCTTTCCTAGCTATTCCTGATGACTTCATCAAATACACTGTATGATCCTTGCCAAACCCATGGATGCAGTCCTTCAAGCTCATGGAAGTCATACAAATATTAATTTGAATCTCACAGCACCTATTTAATTTGCTGACTTTTTTTAGTATTTGTAGTAATTTGTTCAATTATGTATAGGCGACAAACTTTTTGTCTGCCAAATTTAACCTTTCTGTCTTGTTTAAATAAAAAATCTTTTTTTAGTGAAACTAATTTTTTCAGTGCATTGAACATCCTTTGGGAGGGTTTTAGCTTTTCATATGAGCTATTTCTTACACCAATTGATTAATTAAAAGTCAGGTTAATAGCAGGTTTTCTAGCACATAGCTAAGTGTCGCCAGACTTTTGTCAGGGACTGTATATGAAATATCTGTGATTAATCAGAAGTGTTTCATAAATCCCTAACTTTGTTAAGCATCAATTCTCTTCTGCCAAGTGCCAGTTGCTGATTCAGCCGCTGTGATTGGCTGTAGCGCCTGTCACTGTGATCCACAGCGGCTTCTCTGTCCCGCAGGAGCTGCTGCGCTCGTCACAGGGCCTGTCAGAAGAGAGGGAGGATGTGAGGAGGAGGCTATCGGAGGCCATGGACCGGGTCCGCCAGCTGGAGGAGGATCTGCTGGGAGTCACCCAGAGAGGCCTGCAAAAGGAGACGGAGCTCGATTGGTGAGTGGAGAATGCTCACACACAACCATCAATCATTCAAACTCATCCTTTTCTGTGAGGACGGGACTGTTTAAATAACTGTTTGAGGAGGATTTCTTGCCTGTCTTCTGCTCCCTCAGCATCTTCATCGTTCCAATCGTCTACATTGTGTGCACAAAAATGATGCAAGGCACAAAACAGCCTCAAAAAAGTTTTTCCTCAACCCCTTTAAAACTGATTTTACTGTCATCCAGTGGGCCGTGATTAATAGTTTGAGAACCTACACACGTATTATACCATTAGAAAAATCTTCTGAGGATCTTGTTATTACTAATACATTATGAATAACATTGAGAATTACTATAATATGATGACATGGGTGGATTGGTTTGAAGATGAAGCTGTCAAAACTTAATTTCTTAATTTAATGCCACAGTCTGCGTGACCGTCTGAAGAAGCTGACAGCAGAGAGAGACAGCCTGGAGAGCCTGCTGAAGAATGAGAAAGATGAGCGAGACCTCTACAAGGTGGGAGACAGCTCGTCATAGCTGAAAGGCTGGATAAATGAAAAGGTGCATTTTGACTAACAAAGCCTGTGTGATTCCGTCTTTATTTTGACTTTTGCACTTTTCTCTGTCTCTGTTGTCACATGTGTAGGCCCACCTGCGAAGCACCGAGCTGGAGAACACTAAGTTGAGCGCAGAGCTGCAGATGCTGAAGGCGGTGGAGCTGAATCGGGAGGTGACCATTGCCCAGTTCCAGGAAGAGCTGGACAGACTCAGGCTCTGCGTTGCCCAGCGGGACAGCCTGGAGAAAGAGCTGCTGGCACACAAGGCTGACAAGGTAGTGGTGGTCGTACCCATATGTGTGTGTCTGTATGGTAAAATCAGTTCATCTGTATAAATCATTTATGTATAATTTCCCTTGACATGTCTTTAGGCAGATCTGGCCCGTGTGCGTGAGGAGCTCCGTCAGGCAGAGGAGCAGCTTCAGGCCTCCCGGCAGCAGGCCTCCCTGCTGGCCTCGGAGCTCCGCGACTCAGCCAGCGCCCGTGACCACACCATGACCGAGCTGTACCGCGCCCGCTTGGAAGCTGACAAGCTCCGTGCCAGTCTAGCCGATGCTCAGGCCGAGTGCCAACGCATGGAGAGCCAGCTAGACCGCATGAGGAGCACTGCACAGAAGGAAGTGGTCTGTGTCCGTCTTCTGTTTTTCTTTCTATGCTATGAAAGGCCAAGAGGACTGAGACAATTTTAAAGCAAGACATGGAAAAAGGTTTTTGAAAATATCCTGTGTATTTCCTTTCCTCTCAGTGTGTTGGGACCAGTGGGGAGATGACGCCCAGCATGATGGTGGTGTCAGAGGCAGAGGCCGAGCTGCAGAGAGAGGTGGAGGAGCTGAAGCTGCGTCTTCACATGGCGGCTGAGCACTACAAGGAGAAGTACCGGGAGTGTCAGCGCCTCCGCAGGCAGGTGGCCAAACTGAACATAACTGAGTCACAGGGGGTGAGTACTGTATAGTTAAACTTTTACAAAAGGAAATATTACATGAAGGCCAGTTTATGACTAAAGCAGTAGGAACAACATGTTGTTGATACTTAAAAAAAATATGTTTTGTTTATGCAGGAGCCAAAGAGAAATGCATCCACCGAGACAACACAAGAGCCGCTGACCCCTAGTCCTGAGTCACCCACAGCAGGTACACATTCAACGGCAAAAGAATATATATGTATATACTACCAGTCAAAAGTTTGGGGTCACTAAGAAATTTCCATTGTACTCTATTGTAGACAGAATACCAGCTGAGATTGAGTTTTTTTTTTTTTTTTACCAGGACAGAGGTTTTCAGATTACATTATGTGCTTAAATGTATATACACACATACACACACACACACACACACACACACATATACTTGTTTTGACATCATGCCAACAGTATATATGGTTTTGTATGTCTGGCCAAGTGCTTAAACTTGATCTGCATCAGTGTTCCAATATTCTGAGAAAAAATCCTTGTAGAAAAGATACTCGTATTTGTTCTTTGATTTTTTGTTTCTGACATAAAGAAAAGTAAGTGGTGTGACTCACTTTTACTTGACTGGACAAAACCCTTTTTACTATGCTTCTTCTATTACTCCATATGATGAGACACACTAACATGCACATCCTAAAACAACAGGTAGATGCAGATTCTCTAAAAAATGTCAAGATTATTTCTTGACCATGTAGAAAGTAAATAAACATAGAAAGGCCTGTGTACACAATAGTGATTACACTAAGCAGGTTAATTGCAGTGTTTCATTGTCCTGTTTTTCATTACAATTGTTAAAAGATGTTTCTGTAATTTGATTGTATTGAAATATCCGTAATTAGCAATTCTATTCAAGTGCTAATACCAGAATCAACAACTGTTCTGCTGACTATGTATGATCTTTGTTCTCACTTACTTTATGTTTTTACAGGGAATATAGCTACTGCAGTCCTGCAAGAAGCCGCTGAGATGATAACCACACCGGAACCTAATAACAAGGAATCCACACACACTCATGGATACATTAGCACAGCGAGGGAAGAAAGGCAGAGAGAGGAAATGCCAAAGGAGAGGGCTGAGGTGGAGGCTGAGGGAGAAGAAAACCAAGAGGACAGGGAGAGAGTAGACAAAGAGAAAGAGGAGAAGGACAGTCTGCCGGAGGAGAGCCTAAGGATGACGAGCTGGGTGGAGGTAGAGAACGAGAGGCAGAGTGCCGAAGTGAACAGTGAGGCGGAAATGGCGGGGAAGGCCGAGGAAGTGAGGGATGTGGTGGAACACGAGCTGCTGCTTGAGGTGGAGGGGAGGAGCATGGGGGAGGCAGAGAAGGCACAGACTCGCTCGGTGGAGGAGGAGCTGGCAATGATGGAGGAGAAGTGGAGGCAGCAGTGTGCAATCAACGAGACGCTCAAACAGCGGCTGGCTAACGAGGAGGAACGATTCAGAGTAAGACACACAAACATAGACCCCATATTGGGCAGTGCTCTCCCATTGGTCAGAGGCTGAAGCCAGGCAGCTACTTAGTTATTTCGTCCTGTATTTATCTTTGATCTTTAACATATGTCTGACTCATTTTATAAATACATTTTGGTGTAACCAAAACACACAATAGCATTTACTGTCTATTTAGATGTTTATGAACACGGTGTTCTAAGGGTGGATCTTTGGATCTTTGGACATATTTTCATGTCAAATAAAATGTCACAAAATAGTAATGAACGCTAATTCTAAGTCCCCAGCATCCAAAATCACATCTTCATGTAGGTTTTTATGTCCAAACTACAGGGCAAAACTCAAATATTACACTTACATCAATCAAAGAAAAGCAGCAAGACCTCACTTTTGAGAGGCTGGAACCAGCGAAATGTTTGGCTTTTGTTCCTTAATTTTGCTTGATAAATTACCTGAACATTAATAATCAGTATTGAATACTTTACTATTTGATTAATATGGCAATTGTTACAAAACATTCTAAAAAAAGCAACAACAAAAAAGAGAGAGGGTAATGCTGGCAGCACTCAGATACACTAACTAATTGTTGTTGGATGACTATTGTGTTCATTGGGTTATACAGCAACAATTACACTTGGTACACAGTTTAGCAAACGGTCATAACAGTTTACATGAGCATGCATCAACCAGAGTAACCGGGTTACTCCATGCCACACATGAGCCAGTGTGTGTGGCATGTGTGTGTGTTTCGATACGAGTACTTGAGCTTGTCGATGTGGGCCTGTTGCATTTTGCGTGCGAACGTCTGCCAAAGTACCTACTGGCATTTAAACTCCATGAGTGAGTGTGTGTTTATCGGCGCTGTAAATAAGGTTCTCCGCTGTCTTTGATAGAGTCTCCTGTCTGAGGCGAGTGCCCTGGGCCCCGAGACGCTCTTAATGGCCCCGGAGACTGACAAGACAGGCAGCCGCAAAGCACCATGCTTTACGGCTGTTTACATCAGCCACCCAGAGGATGGGCCCAGGGAGAAGACTAGACAGAGAGTGAAGGGGTTGGAGGGGGCCACAGAAACCCACTGCTGCAGAATCCCTTCACCTGAACTTAACCCTCTAATGCCACTCAGTAAATTTTTGAAAGAGGGAGAGGGCAAGAGAGGACAGAAAGAGATAAAAGAGAATGACGGAGGAAAGCCGAAGAAGCAAACTGAATTTAAGAGTGAAAAAAGTAGGACAGATAGACACAAAGCAGAAAAAGAAGGCACGGGAAGGGAGGGGATTTGGAACCTTTGTGATGGGATAAAATGAGAGAAGAGCAGGCAACTAGCCATGTAAACTATCCCACAGGGTCAGTCCTGTTAGAACCCAAGAGATTTACTACAATCCCCTGGTCCGCTCCAGTCCGCCCTGTGCACAGACTGTGTGTCTGTGGCTCTAGCTGTGTGTTTTTACTGTAAGCACCCACACATTTGACGCCGATCCAGGTTAAATAAAACTCCACCGACCAAATATTTAGTTCACTTGCTTTCCTTGATTCCTCTTCATCGGTTTACACAAATGGAGTGAAAATAAAAGGAAAGGGTTCATATCAGATGCGCCCTTTCCATTAACTCTGGGAGAACCTGTCACCATTTATGTTATGTTATGTTTGTTATTTTTGGAGCTGAATCGATTTGTCAATGTGCAGAGAATTAGTCAACAGATGTTCTGATATTTGATTAATTGTGTTTAAGCATTTTTAAGCCAAAAAAACAATAGATGAATACATGACGAAAGTAACTTAGTTGTAGCCCTAATTATGTTATTATGTTACTACTATTTGGAGCAGTGGAGAGCTATATTATTGCATGTGTGCCTTTCTGTGAAATGCAAAATGGCATGTGCTAATATCTTGTGTGACAGTTTTCTTTCCTTTTCACTAATGAGACCGTTTTTATTATAATTATTATTATTAAGGGAACATACAGTACATCATCCGATAGTTAACAGTAGACAGATTACTAGGGGGAGAGATGAGGGGGGGGGATTGATGGAACAATGGTTGCAAGCCTTAAGCACAATGATTGGCGTCTTAAAAACAATGGAACATACCTTTTCCAACTTCCAATGTTATAGATTGCATTTGATGTTATTCGATGTACAGGTAATATCATTCTGTGCTGCAATTTTGATGAACTCTTTCCCCTGTTTGTAGGTGCACATGGCAGAGCGAGCCAGCGAGGTGACAGAGCTGAAGCGAAACCTGGCCCAGGCCCTCAGAGAAAAAGAACAACTACAGGAGGTAAAGCAGCCACGCCAAGTGCACACCATACAGCAGGGGTATTCAGTTATCATTTAAAGAGGTCCAGTTAATCAAATTTGCTCCCAGCAAAGGACCGAACCTCATAGTGTCTAAATTGCTTTCCTGTCATGTCGGCAATATGATAATATAATAATAATTATAATAATATATAATAATAATATAATATTGTCAATTTTCAGAGTAGGGTACTTTAAATATAGTTGAATTGAATTGAATTTTTTGCACAATTTCAAGTAAAAACAAAACAAGATAGAATCTTAAATTTAAAAAAAATGCATCTATTGTTATAAAAGCTGCAATCAGAGCTTAGAGCAGCCCCTTTTCTCTTTGTTTTTACTCTTTTTACAATTTTTTCTACTCCCTTTTCTAATGAGAGAAAGGGGCCTGTGACTGCCCTGCCAGTAGTTTGAATCTTGAATGGAGTTAGTGCCATTTTCATGCATATACTGTATGTAGGTGCACATTGGTTAGCCTGGAACACAGCCAGAAAGTAGCCAGGTCAAGGCCGTTTTATGGTTGTGCGGAGGCTCCACGCAGAGCTTACCCCGTAGCCTACGTAAGTGACTTGATGTTTATACTTGTGCGTTGGTGTGTGCGTCAAGCCGGCATGTGTGTGTATGAGGAGAGGGTGATAGAGCGAGGGAGAAGTGAGAGAGTGACGGCGATTAGCTTCGGAGCAAGTAGCGACTGTAGAGTCATAGTGAGAGAAACAAAATGCCCCCCCCCATTTTTTTCTGACCACGGTGGGAAATTTGTTGCAGGAAAAGTTAACCCTCTCGTTGATTTCATGTTTTTTTATGGAGAAGGAGAACCAGGGAGAGTTACATTTTTCGAGAGGTGCCTGTCAGGCTACGGTGTAGACGCAGAGGGGTCTGCACGGGAACACCGTCAATTCTACGCACAACCACAAAATGGCCTTCAGTTGCGTCATCATCTCTCACACCTCTCAGATGATGTAATTCTCTCAAGCGATATACCTACACACCGTTGAGTGAATTTATTGCCATATCAACTGGTTTAGCTGCACGAGGATTATTATTGATTCTCATTAATTACTCAGAAACTGGTCACAGGTCTAGATTGAACAGTCACTTAGCCCAGGTCCAGACCACGGCCTTCAATTTGGTGATCCTGTTGTACAGCGTAAGCTTTATAAACACGACTGGTTGTTTCCAGTACAGTATTGTAACTTCAATCTGCCTTTAAATTACAGACATTGTCATATTAACAGAAAACTACTGACAGGAGAAATCTCCTATGTAGATAATGTAGGCTCTCAACTAAAGTCCATAGCAATATTATCACATTCAATAGTGAGCGTGTTAGTGCAGTGTCTGAACTCTTCCCTGTAGATTTTCCTTCCCTTCTCCATACCTCCCACTACCCACTAATTAATACATCTATACTTGCTTCTTTCGCCCATCGGTACAGTGCCATTAGACAGTGCAAATGCCACACGACATGTCTGTTTAACCTTCCCAACCCTGGTTTAAATGTTAAACCTGATAGCTGTGCACTAATGAAGTCGTCAAGAGAGGAGGTCGGGGGGGGAATAGCAAAGCCAGAGCAGAGGGAGCCAGAGTTCAAAACCCATTACAGTAATGAGTAGGGTAACTAATGCTCTTGCTTTAGATATAATCACAAAGGGCAGAAACAGTGTAGAGGGGAAACTTAACTCTGAGCTGAAGAATCTTACTCACCGTGTGGTTCCAACAGTGGAACTGCGCCATGGAAACCCTGACTGAATTTCTTTTTTCTTTTTGCACAGCTTTTGTCATCGGTCCCTCTCTCTTCAAACAGATTACAATGGCTTGTGCAGACAGTGTTTACCCATTTAGCTACAACAACTGTGAAAGGAAAACGTGTAAATATAGCTGACATCATACTGAAATACAAAAAAATAATGAATAGTTATAGTATAAATGTATGAAATTAGAATTTGTAAGCAACTATGGGAAAATGGACAGTGTGTGCAATAGATGTTTGATCTAATGTAATTATGCTCTGGCATCTTTTTACAGTTTGGCTTCCTATTTGTATGTTTTCAAAGTGATTGCATAGCCTAATGAGCACCAGAAATATCAGTTTAAAAGACATTTTAACAATATGTAGTTTATCCCTGTGAGGTGCTGTGACACCCAGGATTTTGTCTCCTTCTCCCCTCCAGGAGCTGCAGCGCTTCGTGTCCAGGCAGAAGGAGCAGGACAGTGGTGTCCAGGGTGCTGAGATCAGGCAGCCGATGGTGCTGCGTTACCCCCTGCCATACCCGCAGGACCCCTCCCCTCCACCACTGGTTCCACACAGGCCTGCTGAGTTGCAGTACGGCAACCCCTACTCCACTGACACCACAAGAGGTGGGAGGAAGTACAACTTTGATGAATCTTTCATGTTCTCTTCAACTCTATTCTGCTGCAATGTGGTCAGGACGAACCCTCCCCATGTGTTATTGTTTCTCTAGACTTAGTGGATGTCGCGCTTTCTCCGGACCACATGTCCCGTCCTCCGCCCGAGGCCCCGCCCTGCGTCCCTCCCTGTGCACCCCCAATCACACCCCCGAGCCCTGGCCCCGGGGCACCAGGCTGGGACCGAGAGGTGGTCTGCATCCAGCCCTCCCGCAGCACAAGCCCCCCTGAGAGCCTGGAGCCTCCACCGGAGGAGCCAAGAAATGTAAGTGCATACGACCATACAGGACGGAAACGCACCGACTCACCAGACTATAACCCAGGCTTGTGTGACTTTCATAAACAAGCCAAAAAATTTGATTTCTGTATCAATTTAGGTTTCATATGCATCACATAATGCAAATAATTTCTTGCTGCCCTGTCTCCTCAAAGATAGAATTAAGGATGAAAACATTTTGTAGAACCAAAATTGATCACAGTGTCATTTTGATCTCATTAAAGCAACAGGTCTGGTATCCTTTTGGAGAACTGTCTACCCATTTTCAAAGCAACATAAATGCATGACAAACCAACTGTGATCCCAGCCTTTGCCTTCGTACCCTCACTTTGTGTTTTCAGCATCCAAAGAACTGCTGTCATGGTAATCCCTCTCTGTCCGTCTCTGGAGTGCCCCTCCTCACTGAATGAAGGGAATAGTAGCTTGCCCTTAAAAGATGAAGCGATGAACTAATTTGCATGAAGCTCTAATTACTGTCACTCCCTCAGAGCTCAAGAGAGACGAAGATAACAAGGGCTTGAAGAGTAATTAGGGGAGGTTTTGCAAAGGGACAGACCCGAGACCCGTTAGTGTCTGTCGGATTATATCTTGTTGTTTTTGAGCAAATTGAACAGAGATTATTGAGGAAGGTTATGTTAGGGGTGTGACACACATGACACACATCTATAGTGGTTCAGTTATTTGATTTTTTTTTAGTAAACATCATCAAAGGTTGCGTCTCTGTATGCACACAGCTCCATGAGCGGATAGATTTTTTTCCATCATTTTTTGTGCGTTTGTGTTGTTTCATAGGCTGCTGATGGCGCTCAGCCGTCCTGTGATCATCAGTCCAGTAGACGTAAAGAAGCCAGGGGCAGCTTCTGCTTTGACTCCAGGTAGTGTGCCTACCCACACGCTTACTTTAGAATAAATGGACTTTTCAAAATCAAAACACATTATTGAGGAACAAGATTACACAAGCAGAGACAAGGGCATTGATTAAAACAGATGGCAAAGAGAGGTTAGGAAGGGATTTCTTTTCCCTGTAAGGCAGTCAACCCCTATGTCAGCGGTGAGGATATAAAAATAAAATAGAAATGCTTTTTGGCTAGACCTGCAGACCAGATTGGCTAGCTGACTTCACAGAGTAAAGTGGTCATGTGTACAGCAAGTGTTGAATATTCATTCCTACAGGTACATAAATTTGTTAATTTTCTTGTTTGTTACTGTCGTATCTGTCTTAGTATGAAGCCGTTTAAAACCATGCGACTTTTGTGATCTGATGCACCAGATTGAAACTCAGCTGTCTCCACATTCGTGTGTCTACATTTGAGACTTCACTGGGACCCGCCTGATAGGATCGGGATCGGATATGTTTCCGCACGGATGTAACATTACTGCATGCATCCAAAATGGCACTTGGTGCAAGAGAGAGCGTTCTTCTTTTCTTTATATTTAGTTCATCTTGTAATGAGGACAAGAAATGCCTTGTTGAGGAGAGAGCAGCGGAGACAGCAGGTCTCAACTGTGCTCCAGCCCCTTGTTTTTATTGAAGACTAGCCGCGAACAAAGCACACATTTAATTTACAATAAATTCTTCCCAATAACACCGTTATGAAATTTAAAAGCTTTTATAGTGAAGCAGCAAAATCAGGATATGTTAGGTTTTCATCAGCTGTAAGTTAACACGACGCCTACAGTATATACATAACGGTAAAATCTAGCAGACTTCTGAAAGATAGGCCACCTCGGCATGTGGTCTGACTGATCGGATCCCAATGCTAGCAAGATCCTGGCATGATGGGATGACAAACGCTGCATTGGAAAGACGAGTGTGACCGTGGCCAAACCGAGCAACAACTGCAACAGAGGAAGGGGAATTAAAAACATACATATATACTGTCATTGTTTGTCATTTCTTATTTAGAGATGTTCATAATAGCCATACGTATTCTAAATTTAACTGAATGCCACAACGGTTAAGTCATTGTACATATTACCACATTATGATCCTAACCAAACGGACACATCTCACCTGTCTCCCCTTCTCTCTCCCCTTGTCTCTCCAGTAGTGTTCACAAGCGCTGCCCGTTGTGCGAGGTGATCTTCCCACCCCACTTTGAGCAGCGCAGCTTCGAGCAGCACGTGGAAAGCCACTGGAAGGTCTGCCCCATGTGCTCTGAGCAGTTCCCCCTCAACTGTCAGCAGCAGCTCTTCGAGAGACACGTCCTCACACACTTTGACGGCCACGTGCTCAACTTCGAGCAGATTGAATGAAAGGTGTGAAGGGCAACGTTAGAATTCTGACTTACCGTATGAGTAAGTGTGTGTCGTCAGCTCTTGGGTTAAGTTGTCTTGTTAATAAACAATCATTAGCACTTTTTTTTTTGCAATCTTAACAAAGGTTAGAAAGAATGTAGCCCAGGAAGCGGAGTTTGTCCTGTGGCGGCTACTCCACCATGGTGTTTTATTAAGTAGGGTAGCTTTCACCTTGGATACACCATGGTTAAAAGGGGTCAGTAACACTCGGGAAACGTGCCACTGTCCTTTTTTTACTTTTCTAACATTTCCATGCTCATCTTTCTGCTTCAAGGGACTAAAGCACCATCGGTAGTGCATGCGTTTGTTTTTGTTGTTTTACGAAACTATAAAATTTCAGCCATTCAAGCGAAAAGAGTGAATTGTAGCAGGAGCTTGAAGCAGGGCTTTGAAGAGAAAGCATTGTAGTATGTCAATGTCCCTGTTCTTTAACTACACTGAATAGTATATACAATGAAGAGGATAATCATGTGATAAAGCAGCCGAGACATCTTCATCTTTTAATTGTCTATTTCTTGGAAAGGCAGAAGGAATAAGAAAATTATTTCTTTTTTTAAAGTGTAAATGCAGAGTGAGATCTGAATATGCGATGTCTTTAAGAGTCATCTGAGTGTGTATATTTATTTGAAGAGTGATGAGGTAGAGATTTTTTCTTTTTTATTTGAATGGGAAGAGATCTCTGATTTCTCCCAAAACTACAGTACCACTGTACGTACAAGACGCCAGATGGTTTAAACAAAAACAGCACTACGTTTTCATGTATCTGCACTAAAAAAGGCTTTATTCTGAATGTACTGTACATATGAAAATAAGTATAAGTTGTGGAGAGACCTGTGAATTACTGTCGTGACCCTGCCTCCCCTCATTGTTATTTCCTTAATGTTTTAGTGATGAAAGAGTGATGGACCAATGACGTTTTACTTTCCGGTCAGTTGGCAAGAAACTGGGCTGGTCTCTTTTATTTTACTGGAGATACTGTTACATTTTAGGCAAATAGACTGCTGGACACTAAGTTACAGGCACTTTTTGTTGATGTAATTCCACATTTTAAAGTTAGAACTGTAAAGAAAAAGTCATTGCTTTGTGTGCAAGTCCAAATCACGAGTGAGTGTCATTTCTATGTGTGTATCCGCAGGGCTCCACATCACCGCTTGTCTCTTTTCTGTCATTACAAAGTGATCCCTGACAGTGTTGTATTCAGGCTTTAAAAATTGCACATGCCCAGTAATCACAAGGCAAATGTGTGTGTGTGTGTGTGTGTGTGTGTGTGTGCGTGCGTGTGTGCGTGTGTATGTCATGTGTCCGATGCAGCCCCTTTTCATGTGAGAATGTCAGGACGGTGGTTTAAGTGTGTACTGCAAAGATCTTTACGAATAAAGTAAGCTTGTCTTGATGCATTTAGTTGTAATGTTTTCTTCTATTGGGGCTGAAAAGGGAAGAAATAACATGGCCATCAGTCCGAGCTACAGAACTTTTTACTTTATTTTTACTGGAGTCATTTCCTGTTTACATTTAAGCAGCTTCTCTTTTATATAGAAAGACAGTTTGACATCATTTACAAGTCACTCTGATGAGAACCTGTTGTCCCCCCATACAAAAAGGAAACATTGGTCTCCACATTACATACGAAAATATAATTTAAAAGCACTTGACAACAGACACGTTACAATACATTCACTATACACAGTATATTGAAACCCCTCCCTCGTCTCCTTTTGCACACAGCCTCCGCTTCTCCTCTCCCATGTGTAATACTGCATTTGGCCCCTGTGTAACGCTGAAACTATTGCCATGGTGACAGTGGTGTCTGTGGAGCAGGGATGGTTTTACGAGTGTTTGACAGAACCCCAACGGGAGACTCTCAGTCTCCGTCCATCTTGGCCTGTCTCTGCTCTGATCCCAGCCACGGAAACTTTTCCCCTACACTGAAAGGCAGGAATTAAGTCTTTCTATTGCATGCGGACCATTACCTAAGGGTTACTTTCAGGGTAGTACGTCCACAGATGTACTTTGAAACTGAGACGAAGATTTTAAGAGATCTTGGTCCACTGGCATGTATTGAGGCTCCAGAATAGACATGGATGTCTTTCAGGCATTTCTTAGGGTAGCGCACTGAAAGGCATTGTGATTACAGTCCAGGCGTATGGTAATTGCTATAATCAGAATAGGCTATAGCAAAGAAATTAAAGGGTTAAATAATGTATGTTTAACCCCTTGAATAAATGAAATTAACAAATTAATCTTTGCCATGATATCACTGTGGTTTCCATGGCAACAGCAGCTTGGAGGACAGGAGGGTGTGTGCATGTCAGAGGTCACTGTACCATCAAAAGACCAAAAGAGAAAGAAGCTCGTGCTTTGAGCGTTCTGCAGGTTATAAACTTTGTGCATGATGAGGGAAATGATGGTATGAATCCATGTGTCTTGGCACGCGGCGGCTGCAGTGCACCGCTCTTGTTTTTCTTAGAGGCAATGAATGATGAAATGCCAGTCAGGGGCAACAAGTCGGCCACTCCTACACTACATGAAACAATGCCAGCCATCCTGCTCCACAGGAGTCAAACCAGCGGCCTGGCACAGACAACACAACAGATCCGAGCACTGAAACACACAGAATACAGTTACCCTCTATAGGCTGATGACTTGGAAACGGCTGAAAAACCTGACACACGCAGGCACGCGCACACGCACACACAACAGAATGAACTAGAATGCTCTTGTCTACAACACACACAAGTGACAGGTTGTAGATGGTAATCTCTTTCAAATACAAATCTTTTTTTTTGCACATTATTCCTCTCGGTATGACACAGAAAGCATGCATGAAAACATTCAGTCGACGTACATCCACTCATCCGCACATTTTGCAGGCGCGATGAAAATCATTGCCACACGTTTGGCGACCTCCAGGGAGAAACAATTACAACTCCCTCCCCCCCCCTCCCTCCCTCCCTCCCCCCTCCCCAGGCACATGGTATGGTCAATGTTTGGCAGTGGAGAGCTGTTGGCAACATCATGGAAAAATAAACAAAACAACAAAGATCTTGGCAACTGGAATACAGTATGGTGCTTAAACCGGTTTCACGGCTAAGTCTCTTGAACACAGCTCTGGCACTCTGAATGTGGAAACACTGGAAATGTGAAATAAATGGATGGCTTTTTTTTTCGCTGGGATGAAATGTTTAAAATATGGATTATTGGCCCAGGCCATGTTCTAATACATCGAGCCTAACTGATCAACAGTAAAACATTGCACGCGAGTCAGAGTGTCGAACCGAAAGGCGTTTTGGCTCCTTCTAGTCTTCCGTCTAGGGTGCGGTGAGAGAAATCTCTCCGAACCTAAAGTCAGCCAGCTTGACCTCTGAGGTGACAAAACTGGCCGTCTCAGCAAATAAGTAATGAAAGGAACACTTACTGATACACAGAAAGAAAAACACTGACAGATATATATATATAAAATAAAGCTTGAAAATAAAGTGTAACTATTTATGTATATGCTCATGAATACCTTTATATATTTTTATGTACACATACATATCTGTCTATTGTTTATATATCAATATATCTATTTAAAGTATAACTTAACTCACACTGAAACCCCCAGAAGTTACAGCGAAGGCACAGATCTAAGCTCAGCAAACTCTCTGCATCTAATGGAAAAGGAGTGCAAGGACTCCTGAACTCAGATCAGCACTAATGTCAACTTCATCCCGCTCACAGACGAGCAGGGAAAAGGGGCCGGGCGTGGTTGCTCTTCTTTTTACGTTTCCCCCCTCTTCTTTCATATCGTTTGTTTTTAGTCTTTTCTGTCTGTTTTTTACAGTTAGCACCTTATGTAAGTCAAACAATAGAGAACAAATAACGTGATAGCATATACTAATGTGCAAATGTACAACAATAGAAAATACTACAAAGATACTTTTTTTTTCAAAAAATACAAGTGATATAACGTGGATAGAAGAAAAACAATTGTAACATCCAAACAAAAAAGATGAAGAAAAAAACGAATGAAAACAACTTAAAGCACACACTTGATCCTGTAGTGTGCAGGATTGATACAAAAGGGTCGGGGAAAGGAAAGTCAGGATAGGGCTGTGTTTGGGGTAGTGATTGGTGTGAGCCGGACTCTAGCCTTGAATCTTGCGCAGGATCTCGGTGGAGACAGGCGGGTGGAAGTTGATGGTGTGGTGTCTCAGGCCTTGAGAGGTCTTGTAGCTCTTGCCGCAGCGACACTTGAAGGGTTTCCTCACACGGATCTGTGTGCGGTGGCCATTCTTGGCGTGGTATTTGATACCGTTCACATTCTGAAGAGACAGGGAAGTGGAGGCACATTAGAAAAAGGGAAGAAGGGTTACACGCACCCTTTTTTTTTTTTTTTACAAAGCCCATGTGTGACAGGGAATGTTGACCATGTAATTGACAACCTGTGTGCGACCCTTTTATACAGGTTGTTCGCTTACTGACCCAGGTCTGCAATTCGCTATGCTAACCGGCAGTAGCCTCAACACAGATTAGGAATCCAAACCTGAGCTTTGACAAATCCCAATTTGCATATTTGCTTAACATAGTTGGTTACTTGCCAAAAGTTTTTTTGGTCTCCTTATGAACAAACATGTTTAGATTTTAGAGATTGAGAGCGGCAGAATTTAGGACATGTAGGGCTTGAGATCGCCAACAACATCTATTATAGTGTGATTATAGCTTTATAAACATTGTATTGCTTATTTTTTCCCATTTTGCTTTTTGTTTTATTGGATGCCCATTCGATTTTGCAGTGGCAGTTGCTAATATTCCTAGAGTCCATTATTGTTAGTACTATTATTATTATTATTAAAACTATTGGTTACTGATACTACTGATTACTATGTAGTAATTCTACAGGAACTTTAAAGGTAAAGTTATTACAGTAACCCCTTTCTGCCAATGTGTGACCTACACCAAGCCCTGGTCACAAACTGGGGGGTGAAGTCAGGTTGGATAACACATCTTGACCCATTCAGATTTGCACAGAAAATGTGACTTTATCCCATGTCACCGTTTTGGTCTGAAAAGGGTATAACAGATTAACGTTCCCACACTGTTGATCATTTAAAGAGCAAGGACTACAAGTTGAATGAGGTTTTTGTTACCAGCTGTTATAAAATTCACCCAAAGCAAATATACCATGATATTTTCATTACCGCCTCCAATCATGACATCCTGCATTTATTATATGCTATTTTTTTTTTTAAATATTATGTCCAGACATTTTATACTCAGACAAAAGCTACAGTGTCCTATGGCTGTGTAGCTGGGGGCTGACTTCTCAGTCCTCTGGTTTGGAAATACCTTGTATCTCTTCTTACAGCCGGGGACGGGGCAGGCAAACGGCTTCTCCTCGCCCCCATTCATGCACATGGAGCTGAGGATGGACTCAGAGCTGATGGCGCTTTCTGTGGTCCACGACTCATCGCTGTCCGACTCCTCGTAGTCTACCTCCTCCTCATCATACTCACTGCCTGGAGGCACAATGGAGACAAGCAGGACAAATAAATAAAATGCTAATGCGTCATACCCAAAAATACATCTTGCCTTGGGAACTTACCAAACAGAAATGATATGTGACTTATTATTAAAACCTTTTCTGCTGCTTATTCTGCTGCTGTTCGGATGCATTAGCAGCCCACATGTCACTGAAAGCACTGCTCAGACAAAACAGCAGTGGTGTGCATGTGCATGTGTGTGTATGTGCTTCTGTGAGTCAAAATGCAGGGGTTGGCACTGAGAAAGAGATCATTAAGTGGGAGTGATCCCCATTGCTCAGCCTGGAAAAAGCGCTTTGCTAAGTGCATTTTCCACTCACATGCTTGCTTGCTTGCACGCACGCACACACACACACACACACACGCACACACGCACATATAAAGTCCCACTGACCCCCCACCATCTCACAGGAAATGCTGCACCTCAGCATGAGGAAATGGATGGCACCCTGGCACATGTCAAAAGAGTGTGTGTGAGTGTGTGTGTGTGTGTGTGTGTGTGTGTGTGTGTGTGTGTGTGTGTGTGTGTGTGTGTGTGTGTGTGTGTGTGTGTGTGTGTGTGTGTGTGTGTGTAGCCAGGCTGGTGTATAAGCCCAGACCTAACACTACGTTTAAAACCATTTGGGCTGGAATTGGACATCTGCTTCTGGGCTGTGCAACACACGGCCCCATGTGAACACACAGCATGACATCTGCTATGTAATTAGCAGAGTGTTGACTGGTCTGCTCACTGCAGGAGCCACCAAAGCCAACACACAAACACGCACACAAACAAAAAACACACACACATACACACACACACACAGAGCAGCAGTAGTAGACAGTGGTTGGGGTTTCCATTTTCTTCATGATTCAAAAATCTAAAAAAAATATGAGCAAGGGAAGTTTTGCTTATACAACTTATCACAAAATGATAGTTTTTGGTTATAAAAGTGAATAGTTTCCAAATACAGTTTGCAATACTGAATACAAGGTGAGCTGGCTTGTATTTTGAAGTTATTTTTTTAATTTTGCTGCAGTCACCAGGTATGATGGGCTGGATTCAATTAACGTACAAATATCTTCATTGTTCATCAGTGTTCTCCCTAGGAAAAGGAAGACTTAGGTCCATGTATTTGGCAGTGTGTTTAAGGGTCCTCTCTTAAAGGTCCCATGACATGGTTCTCTTTGGATACTTTCATATAGACCTTAGTGGTCCCCTAATACCATATCTGAAGACTCTTTCCCCAAATTCAGCCTTGGTGCAGAATTACAGCCACTAGAGTCAGTTCCACAATGAGCTTTCCTTAGTATGTGCCATTTCTGAGTCTGTAGCTTTTGAGGAGGGGGGGGGGCAAAGTGGAGGGTGGGGGTGTGGCCTGGACCAACTACCACTTTGCTTGTTTGAAAGCCACGATGTCTCTCTCTTTAATGGGTGGGCTAAATTCTTTGGGTGGGCAAAGCAGAAAAAGAGGAAGTAACCTCGCCCCTTATGAGGTAATAAGGGGCAATATTCCAGATCGGCCCATCTGAG
>NC_045746.1:5591072-5591182 GCF_008692095.1 Etheostoma spectabile
CTTTCATTTTCTCAAAGGCAGAGCAGGATACCCAGGGCTCGGTATACACCTATCGCCATTTCTAGCCACTGGGGGACCACAGGCAGGCTGGGGGAACGCATATTAATGTT
>NC_045746.1:5591192-5594481 GCF_008692095.1 Etheostoma spectabile
ATAAAGTCAAATGTTCATGCCATTGGACCTTTCAAAATGTAAGCTTTTTACAATTTAAAAAAAATGCAATGTTAGTGTTAATTTGCATTGGTCAGGTTTGTCACCTCAATCATTCAACATGTACAAGCAATCCATCTTTCTCTGTCTCAAACACACATTTCGACACACACCTGTCATACCTGTTGGGGTGCTGCTGCGGAAGGAGGAGGAGGGGGTTATGGGGGGCGTGACGGGAGGCGTCAGGTTACCGCTGGTCTGGCGAGGAGGCGTGGCTGTGCTGTTCCTGGACACTCCACCAGTGATGGACAGGGACAGTTTGGGCGTAACCTTCTTCTTCATGGTCTCCTGCTCCCGGCGAGCCGCATCCGTCATGAACCTGTGATGGAACGGGGGGCCCTCTTCATCAATATCTCCCATGACAAGGCACAGACCCTGAATATAATTTTTACCAACAAACCTCCCATCTGATCTTCGGGGATGTCAACTTGAGCACCTTAAAAATGGAGGCACTGTACTGACCAAAGTAATTCCTGAGATCTTGGAACAGACCGACATGCCAGCTAGCCAATGGTATCATTACTCAAAAGAACAATGGTAAAAACTACAGATATATGACCCCAGTTCAGTTGTGATTAACACAAATTATACTTAACTTGATGTACTGTAGTTTGATTTATATTTTACTTTTGTTTATCCTTTTTTAACGTTCTATCGTGTTATTTGTTGCTATGATAAGAGCATTTAAGGTTTCATCTAATTATGGCTGATCTGTGCACTGGTGCTATGAGAGCGAAGTCTGAGGTTTGACAAGACATAATTGAGCTGCTGAATGAGCAGCTCATTTAACTATACAGTCATCGCGACATTGTACAGTAAACCCGAGTGACATTTACAACCTCGACACTTGAACAATTACCACAATAAACAAACCTAACTCTTTCTGTTTTACCGTTATCTTTCTCAAAGTTGCGTCTTGGGGTGATTTAATGAGCCATTAAGTGAGACGTGACACATCGGTTTACCACACAAAAACACACACATGCAAAATTCCTGAAAGGCCGCCTTTGGCTGTGCCGTTTGCAGTGCAGGGAATCAGGAGTGATTGTCTTGTGTGGTTTTCTGTGCTGGTCTGTGGATGAGTCACTGCTGTGACTATGGGAAGACATTCATTTGAGCTGCTCTCCGCAAGCCACATGTATGCACACTCACACACACACACACTTTTACTGGTGGAGCAATGCTACACTCAGAAGGACACCTCTGGCAGAGTGTGTGTGTATGTGTGTACCTGTTGATGTAGCTTAGGGCCAGATAAGTGGGCTGCTGTTGCTCCTGTTTCTCCAGGACCCGTGGATCTGTGTCTAGAAGAGAGAAGGAGACATTTAGATTAATCACTGCTCTCTGTGGAGGGAAAATGTTGCGTGAATACTCTTAGTATGTAGCTGACTCATACATCTATTCTTCCTGCCAGACTGGCTAATAGATTACTGGCTGTTTCTCACACACTGCGTTCTCTGTATTAGTCCATAATATGCTAGACCATGCAGATACATTTCAGATACTTTCATAAGTGGTACATTATTATGCCAACGCCAAGCCGTCTCTAATTTACTACGAATGCCTTTCCCAAAGTGACCAAAGGCTGATTAATCGTCTGAATCGTCTGAATGTGGCAAATTTGTCCGAGAGTGAAAAAAGTGGCTTGGAGGCTGTGATGAATGTACACAGTGTATTACTCAAAACACACACACGCCTTTTCCAGTTGAGTTGCAAAGTCAGTAACACTACAGTAGGCAACTTGCATTGCCTGAGGGAAGCAGTGTTAACTTCAAAGCCCCACCTCCCACCCCCTGGAAAACAGGAGCAAGTGTGTATGAAAACACTGCGGGTGGGTGCTTCTGTGAAGTACCAGTGCCATCAAGTGTTCAACGGGGGAACATTCAGAGGGTTCCACGCTAAACTAAAAACTAGTTTAAGCCATGGCGTGTGTGCGTGTGTGTGTGTGTGTGTGGGGGGGGGCATAATTGCAGCTTTATATGTAATGGCTAGCAGATGTATTGTAATTCAGATCTAAGAACTGGATCATCTCTGTGCAACAATTAACTACATACTCCTGGACACTTCCTCCAACTAATCCTGGGTGTGTGTTTGCGTGTTGCCCATCTTAGCCTTTTAGTTTTCAGGCTTCCACACCTCATAATTAAAAAAGAATGCAGACTTCCCACAGTGAGGGAGAACACCAAGGAGACCAGCAAACACAAAAACAACCTAGAAACCAGAGTCTTATACATTTGAGTATAGGTAAACACATTGAATATGCTAGGTGATGAAAAAGGATAGCAGGAGCATGCATCATTAAAAACACACTTTTTTGATTGATTTTTTTTTCATCAAGCGCACACGCACGCACGCACACACACACACACACACACACACACACACACACACACATATCTGAGGTGGTCCACAGAGGTGGTCTTTGAAAGTATTTTATAGCTGAGCCTTAATAATCCTACCTGCTGCTCAGATGTAGAGACCAGAGCTCTCTGCACACGCACACACACATAACGTGCTACACCATCTAAGGCTGAGTCACAAAACATGAAATTGAGAGCTAGCAGCACCCTGAAGTCTGGCTTCTTTAAAATCACTGAGTGTGACTATTTTTATAACTAGCCAAATATTTTTTTCTCTGTCATTATATTTGATATAAAGTGATGATGATATAATATAGATCACTACTGAGGTACTCTGGGGATATTTAAGGACAAGTTTTATCTATGTAACCAAAACTGTAATGCGTCTTTGAGCGTCTAGAAAAGCGGTAAAAAAAATGAATGTATCAATCAAGAAAAATGTATTAAGGGAATGTGTAATAGGGCTCAAAAGGCTAGGGCATGTAGGGCTCTTCACAGAGAGTACACGATTAATCAACTAATCATCCGTCTGCAATAATGAACCAGGAGGCCAACTTATATATGGTAGGATATGCTCAGAAAAAAAACACTGTAACAGTGGCAGCAAACTAAATGCCATTTAGGCAAATGTTTGACAGCCAGGTATAGAAGAACAAGAACCAGAAAAAGAAATGCCAGAGTCCCTACTTGGGATGTACAAGGAGTTCGAGTTTTTGCATCAAGATGAGGTAAGTGTGTACATGTGTGTGTAGAGAAGGGGGCAGGGTGTTAGTGGAAATGGAGTTAGCCAGGTGCAGAGAGAAAGCTGCAGTAAATGTTCACTGGCTTTATGACTTCCGCTCACCTAGCAGGACAGGAAGCTAATACACTGC
>NC_045746.1:5594491-5594555 GCF_008692095.1 Etheostoma spectabile
TCTGGAGCAGGAGGGGACCTGCGTGCACACGTGCGCGCGCACACACACACAGCAGCTACATGAA
>NC_045746.1:5594565-5604535 GCF_008692095.1 Etheostoma spectabile
CACTGAGTTAATTCGCAAGTTTTACATTTAACCTACACGCCGCATTGCCTGCAGCCTACTCTCTGTGTTTTTTATCGGCATGTGTGCATGTTTACATTTTTCAGTGACTGTGAGCTGCATGTCCAAGACCTTTTAGAGTCCTGAGGGTCTACAAATATATCCCTAATTAGCATTCCTGTCATTAAAAGCAGCAACCAATCAACTGCTGCTTCACTCATTTCAACACAAACATCCATCTCTCACCAGCAGTACACTGCTGCCCCCTGGTGAATAAACACTGTGTGCCTGTGTCCTCAGTGCATGTGCACGTGTATAGGTCTGCGTGTGTCTTTACATGTGTGTATGTGTTGAAGCCAGGCAAAGAATGCACGGCTTGTTTTGCAGACTGCTAATTAAGCCACAGAGAGCATTTTAACGTGTTTCTAGAGCAGCAGGCAACCGGATGGAGGGAGAAGAGAGGAGGAGGAGGAGGAGAAGGAGCAGGGGGGATATGGGTGGGGGGGAAGGCAAACTTCTCTGTAATTACACTTCTTAGTGCTTGGTGGGCTGTTTGGGCCCTGCGACTTCCGAAAGGCAATCTGTGTCACTGTGTGTATGCGGATGTATGTGTAGCGTGAAAAGAGAGGGCCTGTAGTTTCCAGTTTGGGATGCCGATCCACTAATTGCTCCACTACACCCTGACAGGTCATTTGGGAAGTATGGTGAACACACTCTCTTATATTCCCAAACACACGCCCCTTCCCGTCTCACACCTCAGAAAGTGGGATGAGAAACATTCTGGCAACTCGGGCTGGGCTATATGGTTTAGTTTATCTTAATTAGTCCCCAGATAAAATGTCAGCAAATATTTAGTTTATCAATTATTATCTAAAGTACTTTTAAAGCAAAAAAAGTTGCTGAAGATTTCATAGTTTTATCTCCTGTCTCTGTTTTACATCACTGTAAACTATATATATTTTGGGGGTTGGGGACTGTTGGTCAGACAAAACAGAGCGAAAGCGTCAACATGGACTTTAGTTTAGTTTTTAGCATTCTGTACCATTTCATAGACCAAACAAATAATC
Organism: Etheostoma spectabile; assembly: GCF_008692095.1. Classification (NCBI taxonomy): domain Eukaryota; kingdom Metazoa; phylum Chordata; class Actinopteri; order Perciformes; family Percidae; genus Etheostoma; species Etheostoma spectabile. The sequence goes on from NC_045746.1 coordinate 5,595,630, forward strand.
CGTTAATCAATCAAAAAATTACTGGATCAACAATTAACAATCATCGTTAGTTGCAACCCACATACAAAATGATCAAATGAACATGTGCTCCGCTGTTATGCTCTCCTTGTGTAAGGCAAAAAACTTTAATTATATACACTACCGTTCAAAAGTTTTGGGTCGCCCAAACAATTTTGTGTTTTCCTGAAAAGTCACATTATTCACCACCATACGTTGTGATGATAGAAAATAGAGTCAAGACATTGACAAGGTTAGAAATAATGATTTGTATTTGAAAAAGATTTTTTACATCAAACTTTGCTTTTGTCAAAGATACTCCATTGCAGCAATTACAGCATTGCTGACCTTTGGCATTCTAGCTGTTAATTTGTGGGTAATCTGGAGAAATTGCACCCCACGCTTCCAGAAGCAGCTCCCACAAGTTGGATTGGTTGGATGGGCACTTCTTGCGTACCATACGGTCAAGCTGCTCCCACAACAGCTCAATGGGGTCAGATCTGGTGACTGCGCTGGCCATCCATTACCGATAGAATACCAGCTGCCTGCTTCTCTCTAAATAGTTCTTGCACAATTTGGAGGTGTGTTTAGAGTCATTGTCCTGTTGTAGGATGAAATTGGTCCAATCAAGCGCTGTCCACTGGGTATGGCATGGGTTGCAAAATGAGTGATAGCCTTCCTTATTTAGATCCCTTTACCCTGTACAAATCTCCCACCTACCAGCACCAAAGCAACCCCAGACCATCATATTACCTCACCATGCACAGATGCGTCAGGCATTCTTCCAGCATCTTTTCATTTGTTCTGCGTCTCACAAACGTTCTTCTTTGTGTCAAACACCTCAAACTTGGATTCATCCGCCACAACACTTTTTTCCAGTCTTCCTCTGTCCAATGTCTGTGTTCTTTTGCCCATCTTAATCTTTTTCTTTTTTGGCCAGTCTCAGATATGGCTTTTTTTTGCCATCTGCCCTGAAGCCCAGAATCCGCAGCCGCCTCTTCACTGTAGAGTGTGACACTGGTGTTTGTGGGTACTTTAATGAAGATGCCAGTTGGGGACCTGTGAGGCGTCGGTTTCCAAACTAGAGACTCTAATGTACTTATCTTCTTGCTCAGTTGTGCAAGCGGCCTCCCACTTTTTTCTACTCTGAGCCTGTTGTGCTGTCCTCTGAAGGGAGTAGTACACCGTTGTAGGAAATCTTCAATTTTGCAATGTCTCCATGGAATAGCTTCCTATTTCTAAGGACAAGAATAGACTGTCGAGTTTCAGATGAAAGTTCTCTTTTTCTGGCCATTTTGAGCGTTTAATTGACCCCACAAAGTGATGTCCAGAAACCAATCGCTCAAAAGAAGGTCAGTTTTGGCTTTGTAACGGACCAAATGTTCAGAGGTGTGAACTGATGCACAAGGGTTTTCTAATCATCAATTAGCCTTTGAGCCAATGAGCAAACACATTGTACCATTAGAACACTGGAGTGATAGTTGCTGGAAATGGCCTCTATACATCTATGTAATACTGCCAAAAACAGACATTTGCAGCTAGAATAGTCATTTACCACATTAGCAATGTATGAGTGTATTTCTTCAAAGTTAAGACTAGTTTAAAGTTATCTTCATTGAAAAGTACAGTGCTTTTCCTTCAAAAATAAGGACATTTCAATGTGACCCCAACTTTTGAACGGTAGTGTATATATTTCAGTTGGTTTGCAAAACAATAAAATGATGATTATTTTATGATTAATTATTATGTTTCTTGATTTAACTTTTAGACTATGAAATGTCCAAAATAGTGACAAATAGCCACCACAGTTTCCCAGAGTCAAAGCCGGGGACAGGTTAGAGTGCCTTCTTTTGTCTGACCCCCTGTCTAAAACTCAAAGATATTCACTTCAAATCAGGTTATTTTAAAGTGTCAAATCCCAACAGGAGTTATCTCGTGACACTTTACAGATAGAGTAGGACCACACTATATAATTGACTATTCATTTTTTACTATCGTGTAAGACAAAGAAAGCAGCAAATCTTCACATCTGACAAGCTGGAAACAGTGGAGCTTTTGCAATTTTCCTTAAAAAATAATTTGAACGATTCAACGGTTATTTCTGTCGATCAGCTAGTCTGTTAATTGACTAATCATTTCAGCTCTGTAGATCATATGCACCACAAAATGATTTCCCCTGAAATTCAAATAATGCTCAGACCTACTAGCAACATCAAAGCAAATAATGCCAAGACACACTACAGTAATTCACATAATACCTCCTCTGCTATGCAATTATATCTTCACTCAAAAAAGTAACAACAGCAGGGAAGGGGGTTTCCTACCTGTTAATAACAGACAGGTAAAAACTGCTTAACCATATTGTGTGTGCCTTTTCTTTGAGCCAAGGCAGATAATGGATTACAGCCAAACAAGGCCGGTGGGCTGAGTGATTATGTATTTAAAAGTTACTCTAGGTGAATTATCTGCATGTTTCAGCAGTGACTGCATTATTACAACAAAATGCTGACATGACTTCTCTTGTCAAGTCACACCTCGTCCTTTGATTTCACCTATAAAGCCAAGTCCAAATGAACAAAAAAACCAAGTGCAATCTGTCTAAACAAGGCTGAGATTTCCCTGTGCTCCCCCCCACATTTTTACTCTCTTAACCTTCTCTTTCAAATCTCTTCCCCACTTGTAATCTCTTTCTGCCTCTCCCTCCCTCCCAGCTCCTCATTGTTGAGGTAAGAGGCAGGTATGTGCTTGTGTAGTTGGGAACACAGCACAGTGCTGCATAGAGGCAGATTAGCCTGACATCATTACATTCCTCAGACCTTACCTAGAGTCACCGCACTGAGCCATTGACAACCACACACCACACTGAACACAGTTCACCTAACCCATTTCCTCTTGCATTCAGCTGTAATCTAAACAGTGTGGGTATGTATTGGAAGGCTGCTATCCTTTCTTCTAAAATGTGGTCAGCAATGAAGATCCACATATTACCTCATTTTCTCACACAAAGGATCCGGACAGGCTCATCTGGTTTATTTGCGGCCAGCTATTGTGTACTGTGTCAGAGGAGACAGGAGTTCAAATAAGATAATTGGGATACACAGGGGGCCAAGCCAGAGGCAGAAGAAAATTTGACTTTTTCTTTGGCAATGTAGCACATAGGATGTCCTACCACAAGAGGGCAGCACAGTAGTAATGACCAAGTTTCTAGCATAGGCCTAGACTGATTTGTGACCCTGACCAAGACCTACAGACCCATGACTCACTTTTCCAGCTGTTTACGTCTAATAGCACAATCTGGCAATCCCAAAAAAATTGTCGCCTCTGGATTATCTGATTTATTGTTAGTTCCTTTTTTTAATAATCTGTCTGCACTCTGTAGGATAGACCACAATCAGGCCATCTGTTATCAAAGCCTCAAACAGCTCATTTGACGTCTGGCGTAGGAGGATCAAATTAGCTTATCTTTTGATTGATTGTTGATCGCACACTGATGCCCCACTGGAAGGAGAGTCAAAGCTAAATGCCACTTTCCCCCTTTTTTCCCCCACACCTCAATCCGCTCCGTCTGTCACACGTATCCCTATGGTAACTGATCTAGGAGCGGTATATTGATAGACCGTGTGATCTTGACGCTGTTGATGACCAGCCGCGGCATAAAGCCAGCAGAGGGGAAACTCATTAATCCGAGTGATCTGATTGGTAAACTGTCTTTCTGCTCAGCTGATGGTTTGGGTCAAAGGTCAAGCTGAAAGCCAGATGGGGCATATATCAGTGTGGGGCTTTGACTGTGTGAGTGAAAGGACAGGGTTCGTTCTTGAATTTCTGTCAGTTTCAATCCTTTAATTTGTTTACTTGTTGGTTTGGGGTAATACCAACATGGTGTAAAAAAAAATCAAATGGCCATTCACAGTGTTAATTTCCCCCCCTCTTTGGTTAATTTCCAAAAGATCCATTGGTTATATGCTAGGATGAAGGGTGGTCCAAAACGCTGTCATCACACCGCTCACACCGCAGTCACACCAAACTTGACCCCTTTTTAAACCACAGCACATGAATCCTGTCCCACATTTGATGTGACATCACACATCAGGTGTCCGCACCACAGCTGGCTGCTCGAGAGCGCTCTTTGTTAGTGAGACAGCAGGTGTGCAATAACTCAGCCAATATACTGCCCCCAACCCCTTTGGAGACAGCCAGTTGCTATGGAGACTGGCTCAATGAAGCATCCATTCAAAACCTTCACCCCACCGCCTCACCCGCTTCAAACAGCCTCCTGAGGATGGATACACGCCACAAATAATGATTAGTAAACATCAACCTGTGTTTTGATGGATCACAACTCCCTAAATTCATCTGCATTGTAATTTCCTATGGAGGATTATAGATTTATCTGCCTGAGTGGATCATTTTGTGTTAAAACAGAAGCAAGCATTTGAACCGTTTGTGCTTTAAAAAGTGTTAACAACCATTACATTGCATGGTACTAATTAGACTACATGTGAATGCTTTCTCAGTTAGATAAGGTTATAGCAAAGGAGCATTCACACATGAAAACTAGGCAATGCTAATGGATTACTAATATTTTATTTACTGTGCCTGCATCTAACATGTTGATAAATTTATCAATTAGTCTAGCACCATTATACCAAAAAAATTACTACAGCATTCTGTTTTTATTACCAATGAATGAGGGTGTTTACCCTGTAACTGTTCGTTTCTATATAATGTCAAACTGTGGATAAACTGATTTTCAGTCTATATACACACCAGGTGATAGTTATCACAGGGTTTACCGTCAGATGAAAATCTAATAAGTGCAACAAGTTTAAGCTTGTGCATGTGGAAGAATATATAATTGTTTAATGGCATGTCTGCCACAAATAGGTTCAGTATGGGGTCATCGTAATTAAGTGACATCAACATATCAGAAAGCACTGCAAAAGGTGACGTCTCGCTGACACCTGAGGTGACAAAAGCTTCAGGCAGCTCAATACACAAGCCGTGTGAGAAAAGCTCCGGCTGCACGGCATCAGGCCTGAAAACGTAAACACACCGACTCTTCAGCAGTGTTAGCTGTGGAACCGCTGCCTGGTCGGAATGCTAGTTACACCTATGAGACCTACGCGGCCCTCGAAGTCGAGTTGCCGCTGCAAAAGGTAACTATCATGCCTAATGCAAAATAAAACAAGCCGGTAACTTATTATACAGAGAAGCAGTATTTTCCAATGAAGTAACGTGTAATGTTGCTGAATAACTCGCACTCCGACGAGCATCGACGGAGAGCGAGCAGCAGGAATAGCGGAATGCAAAGCCGAGTCTATTTGCGTTCAGCTAACTAGCTAGGCAGCTAGCTAACACCAGCTAGCTGCCTAGCTCCGTCTCCCCCCCCTCCTGCCCGACTCACCGATGTGATTGTCCTCGATGTGGACGATGAGCTCGGCGAGAGACTCGAACTGGAGACCGCAGCCCCCGAACCTGCAGGAATTAGAAAAGAAAGAAGCGGCGGCGATGCCCGTCATGATTTCGGTGCTGGTGCATTCACCGGGTGGAGGGGGGTGCGGGAGCCGGGGGAGGTAAACGAGGAGGCAGAGTGTTCGGGTTCGGGGTGGGGTGAGAGCCGCAGAGCGCGGAGCGGCGGAGCAGACACCGGGCGGCCAGACAGGGCAGCGGCAAACGCAACTGGGAGACAGGCGGGACGGTGGGGGTAGGGATGGGGATGGGGATGGGGGAGGAGGACGGCTGGCTGGTGGCAGCCTACGTCACGAGCTGCCTACCTGTTGGGATCTGTGCCCCCAAAGCCCTGACTGTGATATCATTATTATTATTATTATTATTATTATTAGTAGTAGTAGTAGTAGTAGTATTAATGACATCAAACACACTGAACCAATGAAATGATCAAAGTTCAATTTTTTCTGCATATACTGAAAATAGACACATCTAACATATTGCATAACCTATATATGCATCAAGTTATATATGTTGCTCATATTGATCAAGCAGAGCCAGGGCAGTTAAATAACATTTTTTTATTTTAATAACACCTTGTGTTTTTATATGGTTTGGTTATATTGGCTTGTATAGGCCTACTACATCTAAAGTAATGGCAAATGCCCTAATTATCCCTATATGTAAGGAATATATATTAGTGAATTTCTATTTGATCAAAAGTGTGTAGCTATTGATTACTTATAGCAGGTAAAATACTGTAGATTGGTATTACACTGTACGTTTTTTAAAATATATTTTTATAATGATTTGTTCAATGCAACAGTCTTTATTACAATCACAGTTTATATGTAAGCCTTTGGTGAAAACACTGGACAAAGAAATTAAGCAGTCATTCCAAAATGGTGTGGGAGAGTAAATTCAATATAGTAGGAATTCATTTGATATATTACATGCATTGTAAATGCCCAAATGAAATATATAAGTATGAAGACTGTAGACCACCTGTTGCAGGTAATTCATTGTGCATTTGCCCTAAAGTTGATGGTTAACTTGAGAAACAATAAATAAGAGCTCCATTAGGATATTAGAGCTTGCCAATGATTAGGCCCAAGCAGTCACTCCATACTGGAAGACGAAACAAACTCCCGGTGACCACAGTCATCTAGGAGTGGCAGCATCATAGTCCCAGAATAACGACTGGGGGTTGAAAGGTTGAAGGGTTGTCAGCTGGACAGATGCTGACTATCTAAATTCTTGTCTTAGTATTCATCATGGTAAATAGCTGCTGGATTACATTTTGTCCAAACATTCATTTCCAGTAATGTGCAGAGAAAATAAATATTCTGCTGTAATTACTTTTTAATGTCTGTTATGCCATATGTAATAACTTTGAGTAGGTAAAAGGGGCAATATAAATTGTTGCTTTTTGTTTCTTGTTTTAATGGAAATAATGCAATTATTGCCATGTAATGTTGAATAAATCTTAAAATCAATCATTTTCAATCAATCAGTTATTTTACACCGTTGTCGCAAAGTCAGATGCTATGCTATGTTATAGGATAACCAGAGAATGTCTAATAAGGGAAGAACGTCTACTGTCGGGAAACTTCCGGCTTCTGAACTGGTTGCAGTTCCACTCTGGTTCCATATAAGGGCACTCATGGGCAAGTGCAGAATTAATCCAAAATCCACTTTTCTTAGAATATCATTTTTTGTCTAGTAATTTGAATGTTGTATTTGAAAGGGGATGCATAGAAAATACACACTGCTGGGTGTTAGATTTTTTAAAATTTGCTTTTTTGTTCTAAAAAGCCATTTAAAATGTCGGTGACGTCATACACATCGTACGGGCAGAGATACTCTTCTCGTAAGGCATCGACAACAGGTTAGGCTCTCCCTGTTAATACACTTGCTAGAAAGAGTTGAGAGGTTTTAAAGTTAAAGACCACGCCAAAATATTCCCACACACACACACACACTTTGGATGCCATCAAGCGGGATCTAATCATAATCAGTCCTTCACTGACCAATCTGCATTCATTAGCAGAATGCTAGTGTGTTAAGGGTGAAAACATCTCAACCTCTAAGAAATTGAAAGGACATAGTACACGTTCATTCAACTTTCGACCTATAATCCATGTTGAACTTGCTAAAACTACAATCAAATCTGAAATTTCTCAACAACAATCAGGTGAAAGAGACAAATTTAGCCATCTAGCTCCATAGATTCCCATTCATTTTGCACCTCCAGCAACCGAATTCGGTACAATGGGGCTTAATAGAGCTCAACAGTCCCGCCCTACAGTGGGATCCTGAGGTAGAACTCATGCTTGTGAGGAGGGGGAACTGTAACGAATGTGCCCATGCGCAAGATGATAATCCTGTTTCCCAAGGATCTACGACACTGCACAAATCACAATCTGTTCCCATGCTTCTGCCGTTAGCCTCCACCGGGAAGCTAATGTTTAGCTAACAGCTAATTCAGGTAACCGCTAGCTGACAACTTGATTCAGTCTAAAATAATGTTAACTCAAACTTAACACTGGGAAAAGTAGGCTATAGCTGATGTAACAGCTGTTGTATATTTTTACGGTTACTTTCAAGTTTTATTTTGAGGGTCTTTTAAAGTTATTACATTCTGTCTCAGCTAGCGGTTAGCCAAATTAGCTGTTAGCTTAACAAACATTAGCTTCCTTTATTCAGTGGTGCGCGGTGGTTTATGGGATGAGTGGTTCCTTTGCTCCATAATGAAAATATGTACACAGTCTTGTACCTTTGACTTTTGATTCAAAATGATATGTTGTATGTTTATGAGTTTCATTGTAGCTGGTTAGCCTAAGGAATGGTCTAAAAAGTCTTTATATACGTATTTTTCCAGATGTCAATTGGAGAAATGAATGGGAATGAAAAATGTGTGTGTGTGTGTGTGTGTGTGTGTGTGTGTGTGTGTGTGTGTGTGTGTGTGTGTGTGTGTGTGTGTGTGGTGTGTGTGTGTGGTGTGTGTGTGTGTGTGTGTGGGTTGGTGTGTGGGTGGTGTGTGAGTGGGTGGGAGTGGGGTGGGGTGTGTGTGTGTGTCAATATTTAAGGTAGGCCTATAGCAATTGCATAACTCACAACATCTATCACATCCATAAAGTTTAAGGATTAACGTTTCCCTGTAATGGCTCAGTGGTGAGGAGTGAACTTTGTAATGTGTAGATGTGTGTGTGGCTCCCAGAGAGAGGAGAATGTCCTTAAATCACTAAGGTTGGCTAACCATGGCCGGCTGGCCTGTGTTGGACCTGTTAATCGAGCGTTAAAATGGTCTGTCATAAACCACTGGCCAGTGACTTCAGCAAACAACCTTAAGACCTGGGAACACACTCGCTCTTTTTTTCTGACTGCCCCTAATCTACCCAACCATTTTAAACACAGACATACGTATACATGCATGCATGCATGCATGCATGCATGCATAC
>NC_045746.1:5604545-5607240 GCF_008692095.1 Etheostoma spectabile
ACATACATACATACATACATACATACATACATACAAAAACCAAATAAACTCTGATTCACAGCTGCAAATAAGTTACAAACACAAACAACATGACATCACCAGCGTACGCACATGTACAGTATAGAACTTCAGTGACTTCATCAGCCTGACACAGATGTTCTCTCTTACACAAACATGTAGTACACACACTCAACATAACACACGCTCATTACGCACACATGGTGTATAAAGACCTGTGACAGGGACGCAGTTCCCAACACCATTACGTAAATGAGAAGTGGTAGCATGTGTTGTGAAATGCAAGAGAGAAAGGGGGAGAGTGAGTTTATGGTGCATGACATCATCATATCTGAGGTCTGTGAGTGGCGCACAATGTAACAGAGACTAGCATGGATTTTCTGATTCTCAGTTCCTTTTTTGCTGAAGACAAACAGTCCAACCAATGTAATGACCAACACACAACTCCAGTGTACACGTGTTGTGCAGTGTGTACCAAACCAAATCATAACAAACACACACACAAGGGTGCTGCTCTTGAGTGGCTCTGCATGCAAGGGCAGAGTTGGATGTAAATTTAACTCCAGCAGTTGCATTACATAATCAGATGATTGTAAATTGTATACTCCAGATTCTGTTTAAATATCTGTTTTCTGTTACTTTTTAAGTTGCACATTAGTAGCCTACAACATTACTTTGCACTTAGTCAGAGACCATCGTGTATCACATCAAAACAGTTTGGCAAATGAGCCAGATGTGTGATTTAGCCACAGTGAGGATAATGCTACATGGGGATTGAGGTCAGTATGTTTGTTTGTCCTTTGACCTGAAACGCCATATTTTTACAGACAGGGTGACATCAGGCTCTGAGCAGGCAACGCTCTTAAGCTCCCAGTCTGGCTGTTAAAAGCCAGGCTGAGGTGAAGATGCCAGATGGTAATGGCTGGTATAGCCACTGAGTTATGGAGGTAGTTGTAATCTCAGTGGCATTGTCTGCTCCAGGGCACCAGCCAGAGACTTCCTGGCTGCCGTCATACACGTTTTAGTGTGCAAGCTTCACGGGCACGCACATGTGCTGTAAAACATCCCATATCTTCAGTGAAAACAAAGCTCAGTGATTCACATCCACAGGGGTTAGGAGCTCACAACACAGAGTGACATCATCACAACTTCCTGTTTCTTGTTGTCATGGCTGCCTGAATTTGCATACTTCATGTGATTGGTGGATGATGAGTCAGTAGGGTTTGGTCCTATTTTGCGCTTCAACCACAACAAAACCATATCCCTCTGTTCAGCTGGAGCACCGGAAAGCTTGACCAAAGATGGCAGATATTACTCTATGGCTTAGCTCTTTGGAGATGTGAATGAACAAAGACCCTCCTGGTTGTTGTTTTTTGTATGATCAACGGGAGTTCATGGCATCCTATAGATTATGTTGAACAAGTTACAAAACAGTGGGCTTTTATTTATTTTTTGGAAACAATAGTTTAATTCACTGTAACTTAATTAAAAACCATTTAAAGGATACATAACCCTGAATATTTAAAATGTCATCTCTCATGTTTATCAAAATTGCCAAAATGAATACATTTGCCAAACCCTAGTAAAAAAAAAAAAAAAGCTCTTCTTTTAATACACAACACAACGTGTAACACCTTTTTAAACTGTAAAGCTCTTCCTGTGTAAAATATGTCCCCTACACAAACTTGTGTGACTGGGGCGTTACTCTTTGCCCTGATCATGACTTATGGCATCATATTATACACATTACCAATGTGTAGTGACTGTGGTTGTACCGCATCACAATGTGTTATCACTTTATCAATAATGTAACACTGCTAAAACTTTTGAACTACCTCCCATCTCTTCCCATTTTTCTTTAATTCATTCCGTCACCACAGTATAGGTCTAATCCATTAATAATTAGGTCTTGCTGAAGCCATCCCGCTTGGTGGCAATAATCTCAGCAGAATTCAGGTAGGCCATATGCACCTTTTAAATGAAAAGAACTAGAAACAGCTTTCAAGAGGGATCACTTCAAAACCTTTGGAGGTGCTTTATATCATAAAACACATAGGGATTATGTGTTTTATGACTGTTGTAATAGAATCTGTAGGTCTATATGGGTGTTCATTATTTCTATTAATTCTGTTTGTTGCTTGATTGTTGTTGGTTGTTAATTAGAAACATTTTTTATTCTCAGGTCTCTCTTGAAAAGAGATCTTGATCTCAATGTGACTACCTGAAAATGTGCATAGAGAAGCAAAAGAAGTTTTGGGTCACCAGAGATTAAAACAGGGTCACTGGACCCGTTTATTAATATTAATAATATATTAATTTATAATAACAATTATTATTATTATTATTATTATACTATTGGAAGTAGCCTCTGTAGCACCATTATTAGTAGGCTATCATGTTCTCAGTATCATTTATCGGGATCAGTTAGGGACAAAGCACCGCCTAATTTCTCTTTACCTTGAGCCTGTTTAGGTTTCAAAATAATAGTTTTCTTCTTAAATGAATAGAATCATAACCTCACAAAAGTTTTTTCTTCTTCTTTTAAACCTTGGGGGCTATGTGCTCATGTTGACGCATAAACTCGATGCAGACGCTTGAACGTCCCGTTTAAAACAGACACTGAAAGTGGGGAGAGAGAGAGAGAGAGAGAGAGAGAGAGAGAGAGAGAGAGAGAGAG
>NC_045746.1:5607250-5629994 GCF_008692095.1 Etheostoma spectabile
AACTGGGTCTCATCAGCCCACCCTGCAATGCCCGTCACGTTGCTGTTGGGGTGTCGTTAGCTGGTCTGACTTGGTTTATCTGTCGGTCCCGGCCCGCCACCATGCCGCTGTCCTGCCCGTCCGTTCCCCCACGGGCCGGTGTTGAAACCCCGCCCCCCTCAATCCCTCTCTCCGTACGGGACCGCAATGATTTAGAAGTTCAGGAATCCCACGTGACGTCACCGGTAGGGTGATGTAATGCTTCTGTAAATAGAACGTATTGTAATCTCGCTCCAGTCCAACGTGGTTCCTCTCTCGGGCGCCGCTTGTCCCTCTCTACTTGTAGGTAAGCCTTCGCAATTTACTTTCATTCACAAAACTTTAAAGTCAGTAGCAAGCGCTCGCCTGACGCTGACACAGTCTGCTGAATGTATCTTTAGACGTACATTTGTAATGTTGGACTCCTACTGTAAAAGTTAACGGGGGAAGTTGATTGGCTAGTTGTCTCGGCGAAGTCTCATCACCAGGCGGACGACGTTGAGCGCGAGTGTCTATTTGGGGGGTGTGACAGCACTCTCCATACAGCTGTGGCGAGCTTGTTTAGAAGTTAAACAGGTTGCTATCCGGAGCGGTATAGGAAAGGAACTACACCGGCATGTTCTTGAGACACAGACACTGACTGACCGCCCGGCTGCCGGATCGTTTGCTGGTCAGAACCGCTACCTAATTTGAGCCGAATGAGCTCCAAGCCGGCGCGAGCGCTTCGATGCAGTTGACATTCATCCATCAAACATGGCAACCTTGAGACGTAGTAAGTAACCAAAGTTGTCAAATGTTTTTAAAGCTGGACATTAGAATACTGTAGATGATTCACAAGCACAGGCGGTTTTAAAAGTTGGGAGTGCATTATGTCATTCGTCAAAAGAGAATAACAGAAGAGGAGGCGGGAAAAAATACTACCTTTCCAAAAAAGATATTAACAAAAACAATGTAACATTAATCCGTCTTAAATTGGCAACATGTTGTCTGTTGTTGGATTTATGTATTACGTGTGACGTCATTCCGCATTGATGTGCTCTGACAAAGGTTTTGCTGAAGATGTGCTGAGTCTGCTCATCTAGTAGCCTACAAGTGCTGCTTTAGGGAAGAGAGAAAGAGAGAGAGAGCGAGGTAACAGCTGTTGGAAGATAATCATGATTATCATAAATATCTATGTTTTTATCTCTGAAATAGGGGATCATATCATGTAGTGTAGGCTACTAGCAGTGCTCCATGGAAGGCTATGGTGGGCTACATTTAAAAACTGTAAAACTATGAAAACCCTCCGTCTTTTTCAACTGGTTTTGTAAATGATCTATCTCTCTATCTGATCGTGATGTTGCGGACACTTGTTTGCTTGTTCCATATTGTGATACACACACACACACACACACACACGCACACAATCACTCACACTCCTATGAAGTCACCTCTACTTGCTGGGGTTGGAAAATGGGGGCTGAGGCAGGTTGAAACCTGTCAGGAGTAGGCCGACAGTGCAGCCCTCCCTCCGCCGCCTCCCTCATTCCTTCTCTCTTCCATTCATTGTGTCCTCCTCCTCTTCTCTCTCTCTCTTTCTCTCTCTCACTGCCACTTGCCCTTTCCATTCCTCTCTCCATCACCCTAATGCCACTCTCCAACCCCTTAAGCCTTCCCCCCACCCTACACACTTTCCATTTCTTTAGGAAGCATGTACTTTTGCCCTCTCTCTCTCCTCGCTCCGCTCTTTAGCGCTCACTCTTTCCCATGACATCAGGACCCACTTTACTGTCTTCTCAGCGCTTTATGCTCACGCAAACCCAGCGTTTGCTTGAGGGTAAAAGCGTGTGTGTACCTGTGAAATAAGTGAAACACGCACTTCTCATCCGCATCTTTAATATTTCTCGATCACAGCAAACATGTGCTGTCGGAGAATTAAAAGTCAAGCAAAGGTCAACCTCTCGACAAGTGTGTGAATCTTGTTTGGTGACACACAGTTCAGAGGAATGCCTGGAGGCCATGGAGTTGAAGCCGTTCTACCTTTGCTCTCAGTGGAAAATGAGCGGTCAGCAGAAGAAGCACTTCAAATATGTCATAATTACCCCCCATGATTGGCTTAATATCTCCACTGAAGAACTGAGTGGGTCAAGCCCGGGTTAGCGCTGCATGTGGGTTTGTTGTTGTACTTTATTCTGTGTTTGTGTTGAAATATTTACTCCATGATGACTTTATTATTACGCTATGCATGGAAAGCATGTATCTTTTCATCAAGCTCGTATTATTAACTTATGCCACGATGAAAGCTTAATGGCACCACACTTAGCACTTTGCTATATAATAACTGTGAAAAGTAAAGATCCTAATGCCGTAAGGCTTTGATTCTCTTCTGGTGCTTACAGTACATGTTATTACTAGGCCAACTGTGTAATGAATAGTTAGGAAAAACACAAACAGGTTTTTTTATTATACAGCAGTACTTGTCCTAATAAAAATGACCACCTGGAGTATACATCAGCAATACTGGTGCTCCCCCGCTGGCACTAGAGGGATCATTTTCCTTGAGATGTCTCTGGGTAAAACATCCATCATCTGTGGCATCTACCTCATTACACACCGCTTCCACAATAAAGACGTGATAATAGGAGGATAACTGTATCACACAAGCTCAGTGAGTGATTGATCAGAGCACTCTCTCTCTATCTTATTAAAAATATGAGTACAAGCTGCCTGGTGTAATGTGTGGATGCAGAAAGGTTAATATGTTGTTCTTGCTTCTTCTGTTTCATAGGCTTTTGTATGACATGAATGACAAACAGGACAGGCCTTATATGTGCGGCGCCCCGGGCTGCTCTCAGGTCTGTTGGATACAGTATCTGTGTTACACCTGCACCTGTAAAGAAAATTATGGGAAATATATGACTACTATTATGAATTATTATTATAAATCCTGATTTTATTGTTGGTGAAATAAAATGCTTTCATATTGCAGAAAAGTCTTTACCATATGATTATTGTATTTCCAGGCTGATAATAATAGGACAAGGTTAAATATTTAATTTGTCACATGTGGCATGCAGTCAAGACTGTGCTGATAAAGGCTAGTGTGTAATAAGGAACTATAATAAGAGTAGGAAATACAAATAAAAAGAAATATAATGAATACATTTTAAAAATTCTCAAATACTCCACTGACTTCGGAGCATTATGACTGACAAGTCAGCTGTTTAAACTGAACACCTCATCCCATGTGTCACGTCATGCAGCTGCACGCATCTCTTCATATCTTTCTCACTCTGTCGGTGTGCTGCAGCGCTTCCAGTTAGAAGAGCATCTGCTCATCCACAGACACAAGCATGAGATGTCCCTCAAGTTCTCCTCCATCAAGACGGATACGGCTTTTACAGGTGAGAAAGCACGAAAGGAAAACAAAACACATTGCCTTCCATCCAACATCAACCAACGAGCTAACACAAAGTTTGTGTGTCCTCTTATCTTCCCATAATCATAAATAATCTTTATTCACTGCTTGCTATATTTCACTCAGTTCAGCTTCAGGTGTGTGTGTGTGTGTGTGTGTGCTTGATGAAAAAAAAGGATGAGGTTACGTTATACAGTATGAAATCAGATAGCTCGATACAGGCTTCCTTCCCTCAGATAGTCTGAGAGAACAGAGTTCTCTGTTCTCTGTATTCTGTGAGTACAGAATACTCCTTCAGATTAGACCAAACACACTGATAAGTGAAGACCAACTCTGATTCACACCATGGGAGGAGTTGTGCAGGGATCAGCACAAATATTTTTTTTATTTTGATATTGTGCTTTTAATGTGGATATTGGGAAAAGTAAGGGGGGCAGGAGTGAAGGTATTTACAGGAGAGAATTTTGTGGGAGAATTAGGTAGATGTAAGGCAATTAATTGTATAACACATTTCAGCAACAAGGCAATTCAAAGTGCGTTACATAAAACATAAAAGAACCGTTAAAAACAGAAACAGATATAATACAAGAATAAATGTTACAGTGCAGTATAAGGAATTAATAATTTTTTAAAGAAGGGAGTTTTTTGCAGATATGTGGTGCATAAAAACTGATTGCTGTTGGATCAGCGGTACAGCAGGCGCACATATACTCAGAGGTTTATATCTGTCCTGTTAGGGTTTCCTGCATTTCTTCCCCCTTTCTCACCTATCTATCCTGTCAAAAATATAAGGTGGAAGCCCAAAAAATAATTTTAAAAGAAATAAATGATAGCGGATGTAACTAGCTTGTGGATACCTTTGTCTGTGTACTTTGACAATAACACTATATTTGTTTGTTGATTATCGAACAAATATGTACCAATATGAGATGGACAGTAGTGTACTTTATAACTACATACTGTAAATACACTACAGTGGAGCAGATTCTTTTTCTTGTCACAAAATAGCAACAATGAAAAGTCAATCAGGAATTCCCAGAGCTCAAGGTGACTTGTTCAAATAGCCCAAAGATATCATATATGTCAAAGAAAAGCAGCTAATACTTATATTTGACAAGCTGGATTCAGTGAATGTTTAGCATTTATGCTTTAAAAGGCTGTTAAAAGAGCTGCTAACCCAAAGAGAATTTAATTATCATGGTATTTCGTGGGGAGATGTCCCATGGTAGTATAAATGTATTTTTGTAATTGCAAAAATAAGAATCAGGAAAAAAGGGCTTTCATAAACTCAAAAATGTCAAACAA
Source organism: Etheostoma spectabile (assembly GCF_008692095.1). Taxonomy (NCBI): domain Eukaryota; kingdom Metazoa; phylum Chordata; class Actinopteri; order Perciformes; family Percidae; genus Etheostoma; species Etheostoma spectabile. The sequence goes on from NC_045746.1 coordinate 5,611,971, forward strand.
TAAATAATATGTGTACACCACATGGAACAACAAATTATTCTTACTCCACTGAGACATTAAATAAACCAGGTTTGGAGCTATATAGCAGTAGATTTTTTAAAGATACTAATCCAGCTTTAATGTTGTATATGTAAAAGCCCCTACAAGGCAACGCATGTTGATTAGCTTCACTAGCCAAGCAATTTTTTTCTAATGCCACAAACCAGACACATGCTCAGAACACGGTCATGTGACACTGTCTGTAACCATAGAAACAGCTGTCCATCTGGACATAAACATGAGCATGCCATCTAACCTCTGCAGACTCTTTCTCTGAGTCTCGCTCTCTCTCTCTCTCTCTCTGTCCTGCAGCCTGCCACGCCTCCTGCAGGAAATCTCATGTCAAAAACAAAGAGCCTAACTGACCTTTGACCCCTGCATGTTTAGACTGCTCAGAGAGACAGACTGATGTTATCACAGAGGGACACACAGAGCACGGCTGAGAGGAGACACGTTTCTCCTCTCGCCATTACAGCTTGGACCACAGTCGATTTAGAAAGCAGGAAGAGACTATTGTGTCAAAAGGGCGCTCGATACATAAATGACTACCAAGTTTTTGAAACCTGTCTCTCCTTTTTTTCTGTGTGTATTTTTACGTAATGTCTCCAGACCAGACTCCAACGCCAACACGGTTTTTGCAGAACTGTGAAGAGGTTGGTTTGTTCAAGGAGATAGAGGAAGAGTTTCTTCAAGCAGAAGAAGAGGAAAAGAGCAAACAGGTACATTTTATACACAAATACACACCAAAGTTGTGCAGCATTTTCCATCTTTTGGCTATCTCTGGCTGAGGTTAGCCTAAAGACACAATGATGACTTGTGAGGTATTGCCGATAGGTGTTTGCTTGTGAGGTCTGTCAGGTAAGTGTTTTAAGTAACACTTGGCTGTGAGGGAAATAAAAACAGTCAGACCCAATTAGACAACGGATATCTGACCTGCCGCGAGGAAAGACACACCAGGCGATCACATTCTCCCCCTGTAAATTAAACAGCCAGACATCAAACACACAAGCACATGCAGACACACACACACACACACATGCCTAAACAAATGGATGCATGGACGAACACACATCTCAACATCACCTCAGATCACAAAACACATAATGAAAGTAGATACTGCAAGTTCAAAATGGTCCCAGCTGATTGACGATCCTACTTCACCCAACAGACGCTTTCTCATAATGGGTCGTGCTGTATGAACCCACAGCAGCTGAAATCGCAGCTCCAGCACCCTCATCCCCAGCACCCTCATCCCCAGCACCCTCATCCCCAGCCACCGCTGCACCATCCCCAGACCCATCCGTTGCAGCACCCTCAGTGTCATGGCGCCATGATGGGCCCCAGCTGCAGCCTGGCTGCCCAGCAAGCTCTGTCCTCGCAGTCCGGTTCAGTCATCACCCAGGCTTCTTCCACCCTCACACACTCAGGGTGAGTTTGGCTGCGCACATGCACACCTAAAGGCACCCATACACACATACAGTACATATTTTACTTCATCTATTCATCCATGCAGCAACGTTTATTCTATTCATCCCACGCACGCTTGCACAAACACACACACGCATATATTTCATTTTAATGTTGCCTTTACTCACACTTTCTTTCTCTCCTTTCCTCTGTCTCGCCCATCCTGTTTTGGACTTAGAATTAACTCATACTGTCTGGCACAGACTGGCATTTCCCCCTGCATAATTTATCACTGCACTAATTAACTGAGAGAAAGAAGGAAACTAAATCAAACATCAGTTTACTGAGAGAACAAAGTCATAGCAAAAGAAATGGAGAACGGCTGCTCAGCACCCACTCAAACCCACTGACACTACACACACTGCCACCCAAATACTGCTTCTGTTATGTGTGTTAAGAATCTGAACCAGACTGGAGTTTTTCAGCGCCTATGCAGCTTCCATGGCTCCCTGGTTATCACCCAGTTTGACAGACAGATTACAGGACTTCCTGTCTTTCATCTGACCAGCTCCCAGCCGCTGCTTTCCCTCTTCTTGACATTTCAGTTTTGTATTTAGATTTATGTCATCTGAAAATCTCATTACAAACAGTATACTGTAGGGTCCAATGAACAATGTCAAACCAATGTATTAAAAAAAAAGGATCCTCCCCTTCATTCAAACCATCCCACAAAATAGAATAAAACCAAAGGAAAATGACTGCTTATTTTGTTATTAAGTTATTTTTTCTCAAACGCTTGGATTGAATGGTCGAAATAACACGTCTACTTTATTCATTGCTAAAACTTCTACTGAAAAAATAAAATGTCACTGTCATCTTCTTTAATTATTTGTAATTCAACTGCCACTTCAACTTCTTTCAGTATTTTAGCTATATAAAATGCTTCAACTGCACCATTCTCAGCTGACTAGTCATGGTTATCATCAAATATATTTAAATGGGCAGTTTCATTAATACATTTGTGACACTTTGGCATATGTTTGTTGGACAATTGACGTCTTTATTGGGGAGTAGACAGTAGAAACAGAAAATAAAGGGCAGACAGAGATGGAGAATGAGTTGCAATCAAGGTATCCAGCCGGACTCAGACGGGGGACATTGAGAATACATGGTCAGTGTCTTAAATCCCCAGCCCACCAGGACGCCTCACATTTGTAGCACTGTTCTTAATACTTTTGGGCCTTAAAGGACATTTTAAAGCCTTCTCTCATTCCAACAACCAGTCCTACAAAATAAGAGCCTCTGCTTATTTGCATATACATATACAAAGCCTCTGTCACATCTCTGCAGCGGATCAAATGAACCAAGGTACCCAAAGTAAGTCAACGACACACAGTAATAAGCTCCAAACATCTGTCCAGGACCAGACAGGACAGGACAGTGGGGAGTGGTTATGCTACATTAATCAGTGCCAGCTGAATCCAGACGGCATCTTAGTCAGTGAAACCAGCTAAGTGTTGCAAAATGAACCATGGATTGTGTGTCTGACTGTTTCCCCTCGTGTTTACGACCAGTTTCCATAGCGACCTGGTCTGTGAGTGTCTGGCTCTTGGCCCGGTAGAACTGTTGTGGTTACGTTTGGAAATGCAGTTTTGGCTTGTCTGTACTTTGTTGTATGTTACACGGGCCGCATACCCGAGATTTAGTGATGACATCATTGCCGATGACCTCAGCGCGGACACGGAGGCCCACGCTGTCCGATTGGCTGAGAGCCAGAGTGGTTAGGTCAGCACATGGCACCCTGGGTCTCTACATCCCCCGCTGGGATCCCTAGGCTTCTCTCCTCCCTCTCAAGCTGTTATTGTTTTCCATATCTGTTTTCTTTCACTTTTTTTCACATTGTAATAGTTTCTGTCGTTGTTGCTTCACCTCAAACCTCTGTTGACACCTTTTTTGCTCAACATTTTGTTTTGTTTTTTCATTCAACGGATGTTTTTGTCCATATTTTGATTGTTGGTTCACCCTAAAACAAAACAGAATATTTCCTAACTTAGGTCCTGTACATTTAGTGGTTTGTAGCGATGTAGATAGTTTATGTTTTATCGGGTCCACATTTCCATCTCTGAGATTTCTTCCACCACTCAGTGTTGGCAGGTTTGACTGACATCAAATAGCCCAATGAGAACCTAGAACCCGCCTTTCTTCTCCTCGTTTTTCTCCAGTAGGGTGTGATGACATTTTATTTCAAATAGCACACACACATACGCAACATGGTTGCAAATAACCTGCATCTAGACATCAGTAAACACTGAAACTTAACCTATTTGATTACAAGAATTCAGCATTCAAGACATGCCTCATGAGAAAACTCAAAATCACAAAAATTACAATAATGAGAAAATTAACACAAAAAGGCTTTTTATCACACAAGTATGAATAAATAATAATTTGCATAGGAAGAAAAAAGGCAGATTTAGGTGTCCTAACAATACAAAATAAAATGATCAGAAATTGCCCAAAAACATTTGTATTCACCTAATCAATTCAAATCAAAGTAGCCCAATGGGGAGGAAAACAGACAAATCTGGCAACACTGCCTCCACCCTCAGTACAGCGGAGGTAAATATAATTGAGATTGTGCTGCTCACTGCATTGAAAAATTATTTTTAAAAGGTTTAACTGGAAAAAAAGAAACAGATGTCCTTATTATTCTGGATAATCCACAGAACAATAGTCTTCATAGGGACAACATTGTCTGCAGGAAGTTGTTCTAATAGAAACTGTCGACAGTGAGGTCTGTGGATTACCCAGAGTCACTGGGACATTATTCCTGAAAAGACACAGCTTAAAATATCTCTAAAGAAATCTCCAAGATGGATATATATATAATAAAGGGACTTATCTTTGGGTTAGTCACACAACTGATCAGATCAGTTAGTTCTAGTAGATGTAAACCTTAGCCTTCTTCTATTACCCCTTTGATTCATGTCATCCATTTATCCATCCCTAGTTTCTACTTTGACCTTTTTTGACCATGTCTGTCTATCCAAGCCTGACCTCCACTTGCCATTAAAGCTATAAATGTTTCAACTTGCACCTCTGTCTAAACTGGATTAGTGAAACTTTAGCTGTGGATAGCTCCCTTGCATGACTCACACCTTTCTCTCTCTCTCTCTCTCTCTCTCTTTCTTTCTCTCTCTCTGTGGTTGACCACAGGCCGGTTCCCGGGCCGCTGTCGTCCCTCCTTTATATGCGGAACAGACACAGACAACCGCTGCCAGCCTCTTTACCTGGCACCCTGCCAGACCCCGCCATGCAAGGGGCATCTGCCCAGCACATGCCCGTGAGTACAGGACTCACACACATACATCTGCATTCAGACACATGTGCATTATGATTTATATATGCAGGTATAGTGGCTAAAGTGGTCAAGATCCCTGAGTTAGAAATATTTATGAATGACAGAAAAATTCACTTCACTCTTAGGTATGAATTAATCAAAAGTGTCAAACTCCAAATGGACATGACGTTGTGGAGAACTTTTTATACTTGAGGTCATGTATGTGCTGGAACTTTTCCTTGTCATGGTTGAAAGGTTATTTTTGTGTCAATTCCTTTACTTCTTCAGATAGAGAAGCAAATGCCGTGTATAATGGGTATACCAGGTCCTGTACACAACTCCTCCTGTTCCTCGCCTCAGGTACTGACCAGTCAAATATTTTCTTACCGCTTCCTATTGATAATTACTTTCTCCTCTCGTAATAACATTATGCTCTATCAAAGACTTTCTGTATACTATATATGATAAGACTAAGTACAGCTGGACCACTAGTGGCTTTGGAAAACTGACACCAATGCCATTGTTTATGGACTAAAGGTGATAGGCATTTTTTAGTTGTTAATTATTCTCTTTCTGATGGAGATGGAGATGGAGATTTATACCAATCTCATATTTGTACAGTAAGTATGAAGCTACCACCAGCAGGTGGTTAACTTACAGTATGTTAGCATAAGACTGAAAACAGGGGAAACCGCTAACCTGGCTCTGTCCGAAGACAACAAAGCCCACCTACCAGCACATCTAAGCACACAAATGTACACTGTGTGGGGGTGTGGTGGTGTGTGTGCGTGTGTGCGTGCGTGCGTGCGGTGCGTGTGTGTGTGTGTGTGTGTGTGCTCGTGCGTACGTTCATATCCATCTACAGTATGCACTTATTGGAAAGTTTAATTAGTCTTCCAACTGTTTTTATAAAGTGTATAATATATATATATACACTACCGGTCAAAAGTTTGGGGTCACTTACAAAATTCCATGCCACTCCATTATAGACAGAATACCCGCTGATCTGAGTGGGTGGCTGATCTTTAATGTAATATTACATTGCCATATCAGCAACCATTTATCCAATGTTCCAGAGGCACATTCTGTTTACTAATCTGATATCATTTTAAAAAAACTCATGAGAAAACTGGAGAATCCTTTTGCAATTATGTAAGCACATAATGTAATTTGAAAACTGCTGACCGGGTTAAAAAAAACAATGCAAGACCTCAGCTGGTATTCTGTCTATAATGGAGTGCAATGGAAATTTCTAAGTGACCCCAAACTTTTGACGGTAGTGGTATATATATATGTATGTACTGTATTCATTATGTACATGTTATATTTGATTTTCTTTGTCCGTGTAAAAATGTGAAAAACTGGGCTGGGAACAGTAACTTCCTGGAATCTCCGCCAACGGCCTGGCAACTGCTCCTAGCCATGAAATAATAAAACATTGTATTGTCTTTTTTTATATATATATATATATATATATATATATATATATATATATATATTTGAATGAATAAGATAAAGCATGCAAGCTTTAAATGTGTTGGTAGGCAAATTGTGTTGTCTTTGGACAGAATACGGCTAGTTTCCCCATGTTTCCAGTCTTTGTGCTAAGCTAAGCTAACCGACAACTGGCTGCAGTAGATTCATATTGGCCCTATACTTAACTGACTACTATAATATGAGAATGCATATATATAGCTAATCTTCTTTGCTACTTCGCCGCTAGAAAGCGTGTTTTATGTCTAACTTTTCCTTTAACATTTTATGATTTCACTTTTCTCATCTCTGTATTTTATTTACAGCCACAAAAACACACATTCTGCCTTTGGCTTATCAATATAGACAGGACACACACACACACACACGCACACACACACACACACAAACACACACACACAGGTCCGCACCACAGGATATCACAATCTACATGCTCTCCCTGGCTTTCTGGTTGTTTTATTTTTCTTGTGTTAACATGCTCTCAATCTCTCCTCTTGTATATTTTAAATTTCTTCTTCATAGGAGCATGTAGTATCAATTGTTAAATATATGTGTGCTATCAAAAGCACCTTCAAAGGGAAAACTGTGAAATAGCCCTCCATCCATCCACACACACACACACACACACACACACACACACACACACACACACAGGTTATGACTTCATGTGCAGAGCTTGTATAGAGAGTAGCAAATGAAAAGGGGTTTCAGTTTTCAGAGCTGCTCAGGTCGCAGGTTCAAATCTGAACCTCTCTTCTTTGAACACACACACACGCACACGCACACACACACACACACACACACACACATTTTTTCTCCAGAGCAATTTCATTTCATTCTATTGTAATTTAGTCATGTGTAGCATTTTGCATTTCTCAGGTGTGAAACAGGACTCTGCTTCTGTAAAACCACAGAAGAAGTATTAACATGCCTCCGTTGTACTGTAACTCCACACTCAGCTGAAGTGGAAAAGTAAACGTTTAACAAGTGGATCAGTGTTTCATGTACAGTTCTGTGTCTTCATTCACTGATCCCTCCAGACAGAAATATCAACGTGGTGTGTCATCCAGGCCAAGGAGACCTATGATGTAATCACAGGCCCCAGTGTCAGGGTGTTTCTATGTAGTAAACAGAGCTGAAATACTCGTGTCCCGTCCTGTTCATTGTGTGTGCGGCTGTGCGTGTGTGTTTGACTGTCAGCCTGGCAAAGCTGGCACAGATTGCTTGGTGACCTCATCCTTGGCACCCGCTAAATGTGCTCCTTTTTTTTTTTGTAGTTGAATGGTTGAAGGGAAAAAAATCTGCTTCTTCTCTTAAAGAAATATTGTTTAACAGGGAACAGATAGCAATATTGCAGGGAGGAGGGTGATGTCATGCTCTAAACATGACCTCTCTATCTCTCCGTCTCCTCTGCTGAGTGCATGAGAAAGGTGAGATGAAGTTTAATTTAGCTCTTACAGTCTGTTTAGTCAGATGATACGCGGGAATGATAAAGTGTGAAGGTATCAAGCTGCAGACTGCAGCATTTATTAGAACACATTATCCCTCTTATTTACAGTTGTTTTCACAGTTGGATAATTAGGAGAAAAGGCGATGATGGGCTAAGTGGAAAATTGTGGCCGTGACCTGTTATAATTTTAATTTTGAGATATCTTTGGTACATAGAGGTACCTGAAAGGGTCTGTAGGTAACTAAGCTACTGGTACCAATTTAGCCGGTGTTAAGGGTCAAACACACACCACAGTGTGAGAGAGACGGAAAATGTTTTTTACATAGAGTATATACAATATACAATATACATATATATACATATATATACACATATATATATATATGTATATATGTATATATACACACACACACACACACACACATGGTCTAAAAACCCTGTGGGGAACAGTAGTAGGCAGTATTTAAACATATTGTATTTGTAATACGTGTTTATTTTGTAATTTAATATCAAGATAGTTTGGAAAAAGGGGGAAAATGCATATGTATTAATGTGCTGCATTTTACAACCTATACTTTAATAAAATACTAAGAAATTAAATCTGTTAAATATTTCTGTACAATCTCACCCAGGGGACTTCTAAAACGATGATTGTCTCCAGACAGTTGGTTAACTTTTTTTCTCACTGTAGTGAATATAGCCACACGTGTTGTGAATAATTTGATATGCTGTTAGAGATATGTTGCAAATCAAATTATTAGGTAACAACACACTCAGCCTCAGTTGGGACACCACTGATGTAACGGGGGTCTCAATCCAGTCAGCAGGGGTTCAGGTGTCATGTTGAGGCCCAGTTGAATTTAAGTTGTCTTAAATTCATTGATACACAAAAGACTGAATATTTTTTTAGCAGCTAAATTTCAATACATAAAATAGTCGAGAACCCGCTCCTATTCAATGTCACCGGGGGCTTTCTTGGCCCTACATGTCCCAGCGTCCAATCATCTTCCTCTTGTACCAGGTTCACCGGCCCTTGAGATAATCGAGAGTTGTAATTGGTTGTCTGTGACATTCCTAGAAGCCGTTATAAACTCAGAATTAATGTGCAGTTTAAATGAGAGAATGTGCAAATATACAAGCTGTACGTTATACATACTGAGGCTCTACTGTGTTTTTAAAAGAAATGGCATGTACAGCTCTTTGTCTCTGTGGGTTGATTTTTAGCTGGTATTTATTGTTTTATGCAACTTTAAATGCGTTGAACAGTGCATCACATGTATACTTGTATTTAATTTATTTGATCTCCTCTTAGAGATCCAAACAGACGCTAGGCCATCATTTCCAACAGCACCACCCAGCAATGGTCACCATCAACAACCCTGTGACGTCCATGGGTCATATGATGGAGATGATGTCACAGCATCATCAGGCACCTCCACTACAACATCACCATCATCCCCATCATCCACAGCTTCCAACTCAGCCCCTCGCCTTTCAACAGCAATGCCATGCTCCACCTCCGCAACATCTGGGAAGCCCCCACCGCCACCTTCCTCAGGCTCACCAAGCACCCCCTCCCCATCTGCACCAGGGTTCGCCTCCTGCACCTCCCCTGTCTGTTCCAGCAGAGGTGCAAATGCTTAATATATGTATATATATGATGCGCCTGACATATTTCTGCAGTCAAGCACAGTTAAGTGACTTTGAAAATGATTTTTTTTGTTTGCAGTTATCACCAGTTGCACAGCAGATGCAGCCCTCCCATCTATCCCACTCCCAGCATGCAATGCAAGGGGCAAGTGACAGCTGCAGCAGTGGAGGAGGGGGAGGCGGCAACCGCCGCAGGAGGACGGCAGAGCAGGACCCTGACGAGCGCAGGCAGAAATTTCTGGAGCGTAACCGGGCCGCAGCCACCCGTTGCCGACAGAAGAGGAAAGTGTGGGTGTCATCGCTGGAGAAGAAAGCTGAAGAGTTGACGCATACAAACCTGCAGCTACAGGTGGGACTGTCTGTACACACATAGATAGATAGATAGATAGATAGATAGATAGATAGATAGATAGATAGATAGATGAGAAAATGGGAAATTACAGTGTTACAGCAGCAAAATATCTGACACAGAACGCATACAGAATATACATGACATTATAAATAGGATACAATACAACACAACAATACAAGAACAAATATCTAAAATATATACAAGTTGGGAATAAAAATGTGCAACTACTTAAATAGTATTAATAGGGCGCCTGTGTAGCTCACCTGGTAGAGCACTTCAACGATACTCAGTATTTCTGTGTGTGTTTCCAGAACGAGGTCACCTCATTGAGGTCGGAGGTGGGTCAACTGAAGCAGATTCTGCTCACCCACAAAGACTGTCCTGTCACCGCCCGGCAGAGAGAGGCACAGGGGTACCCCAGTGAGTAAAACCCCCTCATACCCTGAACCCCCTCTCTCTAGAAATCTCACCAGCTTTTCCAGATGCCTGACACCAATCATCTCCATCCATCACTGAGGGTATACTTCAGATACCTTGTATGTGCACATAAAGGGAATACCCCATGGTTCCATTTTTGTCTTGTTATGACAAGCAGCCACCCCTCAGCACACACACAGGGACCTTAAACTGTATCTCACAGATTGCAGCTAAACAGCACTTAAGAGTAAAAACTCTGCTTTTAACCCGCCAGTCTCCACTTATTGATACATGCACTTTTACTTCTATGGAGAGCCAATCAAGGGTAAGCACTGCAGTCTTAACTCTCCGTTTTAAGGAATGCCTTCTTCATTTCCATTTTCATACTCGTTTAATGAACCAGACCTTGACACTATTGGACTGGAGTGTTTACTCTAGAGTGCAATGCAATATTATGACAATTTGACTTGCATGAAGCTAGCTTGGAATAAAATGCAGACCATGCCCATCTTGCACTTGAGGCAGTCTAAAGTTAATGTTCAACAATAACTGAACCTGTCAATGACCTTAACTGAAGAAAAAAAAAATAACTGCACCTTGTGGCTTAATTGAAAGCGGCCATTATGTTTTAAGTGTTGAGCTTCAGATATCAAAAATGGATGCAATATTGGCATGTGTTACTTTTCGTATATATATTTCTAGTGTTGTCTTTTTACCTGTATGTACAGTATTCATTTGTTAAAATAAAAGAGATATTTTCCTGTAATCTAAGCTGTAGTGGTTTTTTCACTCATTTGCATGCGTGTGCTAACAAACTCCGCTCACAGAAAAGACAATCCACAGCATCTGTGACTTTGATTGACAGCTGTCTCTGTGTCCAGCTGCAGGGGTGAGCCCAGGAGGAAGTCCCACCCCTGTAGGCCCTGGGTCTCATCTGCAGGCCGTCCAACACAATAGTATCTCCACCTCCTCGACAGCTGGAGGCAACACAGGGCACAACCCCAAGCCTGGACGCTAGCCCTCACCACATAGAGGAGGGTCTGGGACTGGATGGCTGAATCCTACCAGACTGAATTCTTTTTTTTTTTTTCTGTTACACTAAAGTCACACTCTGTGGAGCCGTGTGTATTATAGATGAAATACTGAACTGGGTAGGTGAATTTATAAATCCATGTGAACACTGAGTTTTTTTTTTAACATGATCATCATCCTTTCTGGTTGGAGAGGAGACCAGAACCACATACTGATACATTTCCATAGCAGGTACAAAAAATGACCTCTTCTGAAAGCCTTGGTAAAACCTGTGATGGTTACATGGCAACTGGATCCTCTGTTTATTCAGAAAATGTTTCTGTTCATGGCAATCTAACCATTGCCTGCTACCCACAGACTATGCACATGCACAATCATAACAGATCTTTTCAGAATCTTTTGCTCCTATATCTTGCACTAATTAAAAAAACAGCCTATATATTAGTTTTATATTTCTATCTGAGAATCTGAAAGTGCACATCTTATGCCTTATCTTTGATGCAGAAGCAACTTGTCCAAACTATGTATTTTTCTAAAAAGGATTCATATTGAGACAAAAAGTGTTTATTTCAACATTTCAAATCAAACTTGGAAAGCCATTTAGAACATGATTGTACAGTATTTCCTTTCAGGCACTTTTTTTTTAACTGCCCTAAGACACTAAATAACTATAAACTGCACCTCATGTGTCAATCCCTGTCTGTTAATAAAAAACTCTTATTCTGGTATTTCCATGTGTCTTTATTTGATATTCTTTCAAAATATATTCATGATATACAATCTGTCAGAATTATTTTGACACTGTAAGCCTGTGGTTGTGAGCAATAAGGTTATAATTATCGGTTTGTTTCTGTACATCCAGTGCGGTCTAGTCTGCCATCTAGTGACTGGTTTTGTTAGTGGTAGACAACTGGAATGGTCAGCAAAGTAGATCAGAGGCTGTTGTATGTTTGGCCAGTACAAACACATACGTATTTCTTACTATTTATTTCAAGAAGATGCATTTAAAATAGTATTTTGTCTTTTTTACAAGTTTCATTTTTGACTAATTAGTAAATGAAAGTATGCCAAACTTAAGGCCCTTTGTGTGGTACCTGCTGAAAACTCTTTAATGCAGAATATTGTTTACATGCAATTGTGCATCTGTCTGTGTGTGTGTGTATGTGTGTGTGTACACATGGGTCTTTGTGCATGTGTGCCTGATTTGCACTCCACCCTATTCTACTCAAACAAAGAGACTGCTTAACTATTGCCAGACCTCATCTTGACACGCATACAAAAGCATGGATGCACACGCACATACACACACACACACACACACACACACACACACACACACTATTATCTTTCCCACTCTCACACATTGTTCAGGTTTCCATCTAAAGCACAAAATAGTCGATGTACAGGAACCCTCTTTTTAATTGCTCCATATCTGAAAATACAAGAAATATACCATGCTACAGCTAATATTACCAGTCAGTAGCAAATGACCCATTTTGATTTTTAAAAAAGTATCATAAGAGGAAGTAAAAGTAAAAACAAAGGGAGCAAAACACAATCTGGAGTTCAAGCTTTTAATGCCAGTAATCTTTTTTTTTTATATATATAAATGTATATCAGGAATACTCTTCATATATTCCCCCATTTCTAGAAATACAATCCCCTTTCACTTTACATAATCAGTGGCTTACGTTAAAGATATTTGAAAGCCACAAAGAGAGGAACATCTATTGTAGAGTTAAATCCTCCATAAACACTCAAATGAAAAATGAATCACATTGTTGGGGATTTTACTTCTTCATGTAATGCAAATTCGTATCGAAATTATGAAACGCGATAGATACCAAACAACCTTTTGTTTTCTGCCAACCAGCAGCCATCTTTACACACTGTACAAATACTGTATGAGACAATATAATGTCTACGAACTCAACATTAGCACCGTAGTTGAAATCAGTGAGCAATCTTTCATGCGTACACACAATACATCAACAAATCACACATTTACAAACCCTCACAGGTGCAAGGAAATGAAAGAGGAAAGGCCCAAAGCAGGAAGAGGATGTCAGAGGGATTGGACTTCCTCTGGTGTCTGAAAGGAGGCACTAATGAGCTCAGCTGTTCTATTGTCGCTTTGAAAGTTTTCTTGCAGTCAAGTGAGTAACTAAAAGACAAAATGGTGGGATTGTTGACTTTGTCTGTTCACGGCCACAAACACACCCGTGTTTTTAATATGATACTGTGGTGTGTGTGCAGAGAGGGGACTAAACCAAAGTTTGCATCACAAGCTATGTGTTTCTGTTGTAAAGTGTCAACATTTAAAAAAAGAAATGTGCATGGCTCTAGTCCGAGAATCTCTGCATGCCACTGTCTCTGCGAACGCTGTTGCTGTCCAGAAAGCGGTCACACGGGAACTCAATGAGGTCCCCTTCCTCCAGAGGTGCCAGTCGTGCCGGACGGCTGCTTTGGTAGCTTGTGAAGTCAGCTGACACCGAGGCGGTCGTCACGGCAGAACGAAATGGTCGCCTGGTCGAGTACATGTGCCGCACGTGCACGGCCGTCTTCCTCCTCTGCAGCCTCCTCTTCAGGCTTCGCCCCAGCCAGACCCCGCCGATGACAAGCAGCAGCACGGCGTTCCCGGCCAGCGTGGCCACCGTCACCAGCTGGAGGTCAGAGGTCAGCACGCCTCCATGGCTGAAGCCCTCGGGGAGAGTGACCAGCCCGGCGCAGTGGTCCCGGGGTGCAACTTGGCAAACAGATCCTCCGACTACTCCCTCCACGCAGACCATGTAGGTCACATCTGAGCTGAGTTCTCGAAGGGTGATGGAGCGAGCTGTGCCACGAGCGTAAACATAGCGAGGGAAACGATCCGGAGTGCCAAAGCGGTCGAAAAGAATCCGGTAGTGGACCTCATCTAGGCCCGGCCCAAATCCTGGTGTGTAGCGGTGATGATCCCTGGTGAGCCAGTAGATGGTGACAGTACTAGATGTCACTTGATCCACTGAAACATTAGTGATGAAACGGCGGTTGAACACACAAGGATCTGTGACTAGAGGCAGAGCCTCCTCCTGATCTGACGATCTCAGAAGATCAAACTTTTCTCCTGACTGGACTGGAGTCGTGGTGTTGACCCCTGTGTTTGCATCAGTGGAGTCCCTGTCCTGGTTTCCTGCATGGCTTGGTGTGGACATAGCTGGTGGATCGGTTCTGTAAATTACATCTGACCTTTGCCTACTTTTGTCCCGTTTCCCAGCAGCCTCAGCAGCAGGTTGTAATCTTGGGTTGAGTGACTCTTTCTTTTTTGAGTGTTTCTTTCTTTGTGGTGAAGAAGAGGATTCTGCCACCTCTAGACCACTTTGGTCTCCCTGGATTCCCACCCCCTCCTGTCCTTCTTTCTTCCTCTTCTCTCCTTCTTTCCTCATAATGACTCCATCCCCGTTCTCATGTCTCATATCTACACCTTCTGTCTCCTGCACCTGGCCTCCTTCACCTCTCTCCTTCTGCTTTATTGTATCCACTGTTCCATTTTGTTTTCCCTCCACTTTTACCAACACCCTCCCTCCACGGCTCTCCTCAGGCCCAGCTTGGCTCCTACACAAGTGGGTCCAGTTCCCGAGGGGCTGCAGCTGGGAGCTGTTCACATAGTCCAAATATTTCCCCCTCAGAGTTGCTGGGTGATGACATTGCACAAAAACAGTCAGTAGTTTGCCCTGAGAATGCGCAGCAGTCATCCATCTTCTCAGCTCCTCCAGGCGACAGTCGCACGTCCAGTTGTTGCCATGGAGATCTAGGTCGTAAAGCACGTTGTTGAGGGCAAAAATGTCCCCGGAAAGGCTGGTGAGCATGTTGTTCTTCAACTTCAGCACTCTCAGATGTTTAAGTTGCGAAAAAGCCAAAGAGTCCACGGTGGAAATCCGGTTGCGACTGAAGTCCAGCTCCTCGATGCGCTCCAGAGAGTCCAGGAGACCGGCGGGGATTTCCTCCAGCTCGTTGCCGTCAATCAGAAGCTCTCTGAGGCTCGAAAGCCCCTTCAGAGCCCTGCTGTCCAGGCGAGAGATTCTGTTGTTGCTGAGGGACAGTTTGGACAGCTTTTTTAGATTTTGGAAGACGTGGTTTCCAACGTACTGGATTTCATTTTCAGACAGAAGCAATGTTGTCAGAGCTTTGAGTTGGGAGAAAATAAGGGCATTGCGCACGGTCGACTGCTTGTTGTGGGCCAGGTTTAGAAAGCGCAGGTTGGTGAGTTTAGAGAAAGCGTTCTTGTGAATATGCTGCAGTTTGTTGGATTCCAGATGGAGATAATGCAGGCTGGTCAAACTTTTAAAAACAGAGTCCTGCAGAACTTCTATTGAGTTGCCATCCAGACGCAATTTAACAAGATTATCCAAGTTGGCAAAGAGCTCCGATGTGAGATTCTTAATGTCATTATTATTTCCACAGAGAATAGTTAATTTTTTTAGGGATTGTAAAGTCCCAGCGGGTATATTTGAAAAAAGATTGTGTCCCAAGTACAGCTCCTCCAACTTGGAGAGTTTCTCAAATGCTTTTGGGTGAATAGTTTGTATTTGATTGTACTGTAAATTCAACCTCACGAGGTTACTGTACCGTGTGAAGTCAAAAGCGGATATGTTAACAATGAAGTTACCCCCAAGGCTGAAGATCAGCACTTCCTCTGGTACCCGCGTGCTGGGTTTGGGCACAGTGCGCAACCCGCGGTTGGTGCACATGAGGTGCTGCGGGTGCTGGCAGTCACAGCGGTCGGGACAAAAGCTCGGTGAAGAAGACATGAACCCATTGAGCGACAGGAGGAGAAAGCATGTCCCAGCCAGGAAATTGCCCGTATCCATTCCCACTGCGCGGCTGGCACAGCCAGAGACTGATGCGGCATTCGCTTTGTGTTGTTCAGGTGCAGTCGCCCCTCTCCTCTCTCACGCTGGAGATCGACTCGTCCATAATCCACTTGTTGCCATGAAAAGTGGAGAGAAAAGTGCTAAACACATCAAGCACGCGGATCCATCACTTAGCAGCATCTTCCATAAAGCAAATTAATTCATGCAGTGCGCTCTCATGCTGTCTGAAGGGAGCGCTCACCACCCCAACAACGCCTCCATCCCCCCAAGTGGTCATCTGCTGCGAATTACAGAGTTCAGGCGCAGAGCGTGCTCACACACACACACACACACACACACACACACACACACACACACACACAATAGTCCCCCTCCGCAACTTTTGCGACCCTGCCACAACCAGATGCACAAGTTTTTGTTTTTTTTTGAAAAAACGCATGAGTATCCCCGAGGAAGAAAAAAGATGAAAAAGGAAAAGAGCGGGAAGAGTGGAAGCTTTGCGCGTGCATGCAGGTAATCAACACACCACGCACACAACAAACACACACACACACACACACCCCCACACACACACACACACACACACACACACACACACACACACACACACACACGCTACAATCACTACAGCGAGAGGGGGAGGGAGAGAGAGATTGAGGAACCCTTTGACCGAGTTTTCTGCGCGCGCCCGCAGCCACCGGGGGTCTGAGATCTGGATCGGATGCCTGGTATGGACAAAGCAGACAGGAAGATTCCCTTCCCACGGAATCCCAAAAGAAACTCGAAATGTTGGATTCCCCCGCAGCAGGGTGCAGACAGAACAAACTCGCTCATAAAACAAGTTTAACAAAACCCTTAAACGTATTTTGGCATTGGTTTTAATAAGCTACAGTATATTAAAAAAAAGATAATTTATGAAACAGCTGTAGCCTAGTGAACAGCTATGTGAGTATGTAAGTAAGTATAGGCTACAATCAACACATCAACAGCTTAGTCTGCACCATGTAGCCTACGGTAGGAACGCCATCATCATGCAGCTTAACTGTAATTTACCATTCTCTCATTAACGTACCTTGTGTTGCTGGGGCCACAAGGAGCACAGATGGTTGACATTTGCAGATGAGGAATTCGGAACGTTAAGTATGTGTTAAGACGGACGAGGCGAGGTGCCAAAGCTGAGTTAAAGCTCTCCAACTTGAATGTGAGGAAATAAATGCAGGGTGAGTGGGCCATCAGTGTGGAGATTTTGTGCAGAAAGTATGCAGAGTGAAGAACGATGCTCTGCAGCATACATGAAGGTTTATGTTCCAGTTTGTCTGAAAAGCATGCAGTGTTACAGCCAAGACATCTGCATTTATGGCACATGAGGTAGAGTGCTTACCACTGCCATACATTACACACAGTCTAGATCTATGTTTCCCCGACTTTCACTGTGTGATGTGCCTAGCCCTATTCAATGAGATCAATCACTTCTTTATAGACACCACCTGGCATGTTTCCCTTAATTTCCAACTGGATGATATTAGTTATATAGGGCCTACACTTGGATAAGGTTACACAATATTCTCATACAATTGAATCATCAGTGTTTAGGTTGCTTTGGTCAAGGGCTACATATTTTCCCACAGCATGTGTGTCTCTTGATATGAACATTGTAAGACGTTAGTAAGGGCTATCTTTGTAGCTCAAATGGCCAAACGAATAGGGAGATGGATGTTTCAAATGCAGTTTGAACAGTAAACATCTGTCGAGCCACTTTGGAGATATAAATGTCAAAAGTCAAGAACACTGTCTTGAACGCAAATTTGAGGGCCTTAGGAGGAGTATAACATCAGTAGCCTAGGCTATAAACTGTGGGTGATGGGAAAAAGGGAAACACACATTGAAGATTTGACCTAGTAATAAACTTTGGATAACATAAAACAGGTTGAAATGTGTCCATAATGTGTCATATTAAGAGGATTTTGAGTTGGGCAACATAGGACCCCGGGAG
>NC_045746.1:5630004-5633734 GCF_008692095.1 Etheostoma spectabile
CTAAGCTGACGTTTCAATCATTTGTTAATACTTTTTGAAAACTATTTGAACTTTGTTATTTACTTTTAACTAACTATTTGAACTGTTTATTATTTGCGTTTAGCTATTTCAACTAGTCATTCATTACGTTCAGCTAACTCTTTTGACTTCTGTGCTCACTTGCTAGCTAGTTTTCACACACTCTCATTTGCAACACATGATGGCAACATCCATTAACAGATTTGTCATCCATGGAAGGAATAAGCAGTCAGCAGTCATAATCAGTCATTATCAGTCATAATCACTCATGCACACAAAGTCACACACACACACACACACACAGACACACACGCACGTTCACACACATTTAGGGGCAGGCACATACAACTTGCCTTGAGAAGCAAGTGATGCAATGGTTTCCAGGACCGAGCTAATGGATGACTGTTGTAACTCTTTGCATTTCAAGCACAAAAGCCCCAAACACTCCCTGATTGGCCTTCTCTTTCTCACGCATATCTGTTGGTAGACATCATAGACATTGTAGCTCTGTGTGTGAGAAATACAACCCTTGGGGAAGCCCCCTCTCTCTGGGAGGTCATTTCCTGTCTGACGATTTCTCCATAGTATTTTTGCATCACTGCTCCCCCTCTAGATCCCATTCTGTCTCTCTGAGGAACACACACATTGAGAAAACACTCAGAGATTTGGCCTCAGACACAGTGGGACCAGTCCAGTTGGTTTTATGGCATTCGCCTGGTCTTCATCAGAGTTGAAAGGAATACGCAATCAGTACCAATTGTCTTTCCCTGTAACATCAGAAATAACCCGAGTTTAACTTTAAAACATTTGGAAGAGGATACGGGTGAATGATTCTTTTCCAAGAGAGGTCAGTGTGTAAATGAGATAAACAGATAGAATGAAAGATGGAAACAGGTTAAGAAAAGATAAAACAATCTGAGGAAAGTCAGAGCAATGGATCAGAGAGGGAGGAAAGTGAGTGCAATGTTTGACTGATGTAGACAGATTGTTGTAAGAGAAAAAGTGTTCTGGACCAGATTCACAATGACCCAAAGGCACACAAGGCAGCAACGAGGACCCTGGGATGTCTGCCACTGTGCCTGCACACTATGAAAGCTGCAGACTGGTTTCACCAGCCCATCCTTTCACCACTCCCATCTCTTCCAAGCGGGCCAGTCACTGTCCAATCCACTTGGCCATATGATATTTCAGTCTCTCAGCAGAGAAAAGAGAGAGAGAGTGTGTGTTTTTGTATCTGGTAGAGAAACATAACTCTATGAGGGGGGGAGAGACAAGGGCTTGTATATCTGTCTGCGCCTGAGTGTGCCTGTTTCACAGGACTGACAACATTTTGTGTATGCGTAAGTACAGTATGTCTGCATATAATAAAGAATATCCAGGTCAGTGCAGGTGGGTTGAGCGTGTGTAAATGATCTGATGCTGCAGCCTATGTAGGTCACTTAGGAGTGTTACATTTCTCCTGCATAGCCTTTAGGTGTTGAAACAGCTTTTCTATGAATGAGGGAGAGGAAGTATTTGCAAGTTTGCCACCTCATTGTGTGTGTGTGTGTGTTTGTGAGTGTGTGTGTGTGTGTGTGTGTGTGTGTGTGTGTGTGTGTGTGCGCGTGGAGGTACTACAATCAAGCGCAAAGACCTAAAAGTGCTCAGAATAGTGGAAAGTTTGAACGCCTACAGTTTCACGTTTCACATTTGCGAAACACACACAACCATACAATGTTAAAATGCTGTTTATATAGCACATTAATAATTAAATATTCTGAAGTGTGAACTTTTCTGGAACAAGGACCTTTTTAACACATGATCCTCAGGTCAGTCTCACTGTTTCTAGCTTTTATGCTAAGCTAAGCTAACCATCTCGTTGCTGTACAGTTTCCTATTAACCATACATGTGGGAGCGGTATCAATCTTCTCGTCTGACTCTCGGCAAGAAAGCTAATGAGTGTATTTCCCAAAATGTCTAACTATTCCTTTCATGGATGTGAGTACTTTTTCACGACTGTGGCAAGGCCAACATTTAAAAAATAGCAAAATTCTGCTTCTTACCATGCTGTGATAGATTATGCACACAAGTAGAGATTTAGAACTAACACACACTTGCACACATAGGACTACTTCAAACACATTAAACACAGTACTGTAGGTTATACTCTTGATGACCATCTCAATGATAATGATTATCATTGTACACCATGCACATACATACTCAAATGTGCACCAATGTACACATGCAGCAGGGCAGACAGTGAATGGGACTAATGAGCATCCCACAGAGTCTGCATCCTATTGTATGTCAGTATGCAGGGATCCCAGCAGCTTACTTTTCTCAGTGGGCCTAACATGCATCAGAGAGACAATCTGTATGGGACACATCCTGGTAACATAACCCTGCATGAAACCAGCAGATATCTGGGGCTTATTATAGTAATTACTGTTCAGGATGGGCCACGATGAAGAACAGCAGCTTTGTTCCTTAGATTAGCTAATCAACAGTTCAAAAGAAAAAAACAGATTGTCACTGTGTGTAGCAAAATTGGAAAGCGTATGTGGGTCCATTTGTGCATGTGTACATTTTGGCTTGTTTAGGAGTTGTGTGTGTTTCTTTATGTTTAATGAATCTACATTTGAAGTGTTCCTTAGTTGCTTTAAAGAAAAGACATGCATGGATAAAAAAGGGGAGACCAAACACAAAGAGAAGGAAAAGAAAGCAATGAGGAGGTGGGATTGTATGTGTGCGTGTGTGTGTGCGTGTGTGTGTGTGTGTGTGTGTGTGTGTGTGTGTGTCTGTGAGGAGAGTTTACATGAGCAACAGCTGCTGGGATCGTTAAGTGCTTTAGCTAGACACACATTAGTTGTGTGTGTGTGTGCTTGTGCGTTTCTGAGAGGATGAGTGAGTGTGTTTATGCACTTAGTGGGATATGGTGAAAAAGACTCTATCCCCTCTGTTAAACCTGTGTCTGCGGCTCCACTGACATGTGGCTGTGAGCAGAGATTAAATGCACTCTGTATACTGTATTGTATAGAGAAGACATAGACACCTTTAATGTTCACCTAAATGTATTTCACTGATAGTAGAAGGGTGGAGGGAATACCTGGGCCCCATGCTTTAAAACCCCCCACATTCCCACTGCCCCTCTGCTCAACTCCACCAGTTGGGTCCCACCACAGGAAGGAGAAACGGAGGGCAAGATGGAGGAGAAATAGTGAAGAAAGACAGAGTCCCGTTTCAGCAACTGAAAAAAAAACGTCTCAACTGCTTATAAATTAATGACAATTTCATCAAATTCAGAGCAAAAGAGTATGGCACAAACAGCTGGTACTGAAAGCGCACCATCGACCAAGCGGCTGATTGCAACAATACTAGCACATCATGCAATGTGGGAAATGCATTTGCTTTGGCATTCCTTTCTGCTTTGGGAGAGTGCCAGCCTCTCTTGCTTGACCTCTTGGGGTCCTGTTTTGTCGTTGAGACCAACATGTAGAATGAGCCGGGGGGGGGGAGAAAGAGGGGAGGAGGCGAAGAGAAAGAGCAAGGGAGGGCAGAACTTTCCAGGTTTCAGTTCCCCCCTGTCAGAGTTAAAAATGGAGGGAATAACGCAGGGAAAGGGAGGAAGGGAGGTACTTGACATCTGGAAAATATTACAGCACATGCTATTGCCCTGTTGAAAGGGTGAAGAGAGTGGAGGGGGAGATAGAGGAATAAGGAGGGCTGTGT
>NC_045746.1:5633744-5635538 GCF_008692095.1 Etheostoma spectabile
CTGTGTGTGTGTGTGTGTGTGTGTGTATTGGGAGGGCAACCCTTTGATCTACCGACTTTGATAGGGACTGTCTGCATGCACATAATCAGCCTCATTCACATAATGACACTGAGCCAACGTAATGACTTAAGATCTTAAGATCGCTGAGCTGCACGGAAGATAACACTCATACGCAGGAACTCAAGCACCCTGAAAACTGTGAAAGGCTGTACACGGCTGAATGGGCCCACAAACACATGAAAGTTATGTGCGCATGAAGTCTGGATTAGCATCACTCAAGCAAACATAATGCAAAATAAGTCACAAACAAGGTACAAAAAAAGGGGTCTTTATGAGTCATTATAACTAAGCTGTAAATCTGTTATTCATAGCTGAGACATCTGATCTCCAGCTGTTGACTCTTGAGTCCACACCATGGTCCCCACTCTGAGTTGCTTCTGTGCAATATCGCCCTCTGCAGACATGGGACATTATAGCATGAGGAGGCAAATACCTTTAGTAAAGTGCTGATCCTTTCTCAGAAACTTTATTTTTGCTTGCCTCCTTCTTTGGAGAGGTCAGATTAGGCTGGATTACCAACCAGGGAAAGTGGACAATTTACAGGCCCCAGGCTGTGTAGTTTAAAGTCATTTAATTCAATGCATTTTTTGTATATATATGTATGCACTGCTACATTGTAATATAAACTGGACTGATGGAGGCCTTAAAACAACACTTTAGTTAAAGTATAGTTGGAAATGCACTTTTGCTATCTTGTGGAGAGTTGGATGAGAAGCCCTCTCATGTCTGGCAAAACTACTGTCTTCAGCAGGTTAGCTTAGCATAAAGATATAGCTAAACCAAGATAGCTGTCGTTAAGATCTGCATGTTGAATGAGCAGGGGAAGTGAGATATGGGAAACCGCTGGCGTAGCTCTGGCCATGGGTAACAAAATCCACCTACCAGCACCTCTAAAGATCACTAATAACACATTATAATTAGTTTGTTCTATTAAATATTGAACCCTGGCCCAGAAAAAGAAAAAACTGTACTTTCTACATTTTTCGTTCTCACACTTTTTGCAGGGATTAGACACACAAGATGTGTAAATAGGTGAGTTTACCTAAAAATAATCTGGATTAAATAGCTGTTTCCTATTTTTGTGCAAAATTTAACTACCCCACTGCTGGCTGTTGCTTCATATTTACCCCACCTACATTTTGCTAAATCAAGTTAAACATGTTACTGAACACTAATACGCAGACAATACACACAGCGTGTCATGCTCAAGGGCACTTAAACTTCTAAAACAAAGATTCTTTATTTGAAGGGTGTGGTCTGTGCGCAGTGCACAGAACTAAGTAAATGACAGACCTTATGCAGTTAAAACAGCTGTTCATGTTCTTTGCCTCTTTGTTGAACAGAAGTCCACATGAGCTTCCTGACAATTTCCTGCATGTATACAAGCTGCTTACCGTGCAGTATCACATCTGACCCATAGATGACACGGTCATACATAATCTGCTCATACAATATGTGTCTGTGTGTGTACTGTAAGTGACAGTAAAGGGATAGAGGATATAAATAGTCATCGTGGCAAACACAGACTTCCAAGTGTCATGTGTCACCCCCCACTACATTATTTTATTTATGAGAGTTTCATTGTCTATTCTTCATTATCCCCTTTGTTAAAAAGGATTTAAAATTGTGCTATTAGTAGACAATGTTTGAACGTCATCGTTAATGTGTGTCTCGTGCATTTGCAGGTTTGCCACCTCATTGTGTGTGTGTGTGTGTGTGTGTGTGTGTGTGTGT
>NC_045746.1:5635548-5641564 GCF_008692095.1 Etheostoma spectabile
GTGTGTGTGTGTGTGTGTGTGTGTGTGTGTGTAGGCAGGCGTGGCTCAGAGTCTCTTGTCTGGTACGTCAGGGTGTTTCCTTTCTACAATTGTGCTTCGGTAAGTACAAGGGTACCCACCTGTGTTTGACAATGGAAAGCTATGTGATACAAACACTAATCTTTCTGTGTATTCCACTTCACATCACACTACTTCAAGTCAGCAATCAACATTCATTTTCTCTCCATCAGTTCTCTCAGTCAGTCAGGCCGACATTCCTTTTAAACTCCAAAAACAGCCATTAGTTTAGTTGGTTCTAAGTTTGTGGACACGCCCGGCTCTCTCTTACTCTCCCTTTCAAAGACGTCTTTTCCTGACATCTTATGTTTTCCTTGCCCCTCTGTTGCCATAGAAATAAGCCCAGACAGGAAGTAACAGCCTCATGCCCATGCAAAGAAGGACATTTGTTTTGTTGAGTAAACAAATCCTAGGTATGTAGCTGGTACAGAGAGCTAGAAGGACAATAGAGGTCAACAGACTGAGCAGAGTTTTCTTCAAAGAAAGATATGCAGAGCATAATTTAAGATGGACATTAAATAGAAACACATAAACACATGCTCATTCTTTCACCCGCATGCTCATTCCGTCTGTGTGCAATCACACAACTTCTCTCACTTACTCATCCTTTCAGCAAACAGTCAGCACTTGTGGGTTAAGCCATCTTTTGAAGCCAGAATGTCTGAGGAAAAGCACCAAACACTCTGACATTGGACTGTTCACTGTGTGATGAAGAAATACGACCAGTTTATTAAAACATAAAACATTCTTTGTTTTAAGTGATAATTGACTGAATGTATTAAGGTTTTAGACTGTTCCATAGTCAAAACAATCAATTTAATGACATCACTTGTAAGAATGGGCATTTTTCCACTTCATTACATCTAATCAATAAAATAATTGTCACATTACTCAATTATAAAAAGGAATAGTTGCATTCCCTAATTTGTGGTTACATGATGGAGTTTGACTGTAGGTCTACAGTCTAACCTCTGTCTGTCACCATCTGTTCTTATGTGGTAGTACACAATTAGTGTTGTGATCAATGATTAAGGGGGAAAAGGAGCCTTTGTTTTTTTTTAATTAAGCAGTTTTCAAATTGATCCCCAGTGGGGAAGTTACAACTTACACTGTTGTTAATAATCACTACACACAGGCCTGAAATACACACAAATGCTCAGGACCTATTCATGCACAAATGAAGAAATGTTAGAGTGAGTGGGCTGCCAGTGCTAGACCAATGCTCTGACCAGTTGGGGGGGAGTAGGGTACCTTGCTAAAGAGCATCTGGCAGTGCCTAGGAAGTTAAGTGGGCATACTTCGATCCGTACGAGGACTTGAACCAGCAACCCTCTGGTTCCCAACCCAACTCCCCTACGGAGTGAGCTACTGCCACCCCAGTAAGCTCAGACTACAAGGCAGAATAAATGTGAGAGGATGTAAAACAAGTGTGTTGCCTAATTTATGTTAAAATGAGTAAAACCAAATATGAGAGTGGGGGTAACAAACAGATACAATGACAGCCTACATTAAGACACTGTAGCACGTTAAATCATGTATTGCATTTTTTGCCAATTGCTTACACACTGAAATCCAAAGTATTGCACAATTATGAAAACCTTACACGCAAGGAGCAACACATTGGCCCAGATGTGCACCACTATAAGCACAATGTCAGCCTCACACTTTTTGCAAAACAGCACATACAGTGATTTGCAAAACACTAAACACAGTTGTATACATTAGACACAGACGTATGTCATGATGTCACTTCCTTGCAATTCCAAAGCACTGAGTGTCAAATTACCTATGTATATATGTTATTGTATTTACACTATATATATAAAGTATATATATGTTATTATGTAGTGTATATGTATAGTTTTATTTGATTACGAACTGTGTTGACTGAACAGTTGTCAATTGTATTCTGAATAATAAATAAATAAATTAAAAAGATTACCACACCTATGAGCCAATCTGTGAAACACAGCCATCAGGTGCAAAAATACATGATTGCTTCATTGCAGATACACCAATCAAGTTTAGGCACTATATAAATGCAGCAGGCATTGTCTAGTATTTTCATTTTTCTTCAAAACTTTCTTCTTTTTTTACTGTAATTGTAACCTGCAAAAATATGGTGTGAAAATGAAACCAAACCAAAAAAATGAAACTAAATGTAAACCCATTCTGGTACTACCTCAAAATACAATTATGAACCTGAAAATGAGCATAACATGGGCACTTTAAACTTTCACCTTGTAATGTTTACTTTGACATTTTTGTCCACGTCACTCAATGGTACGTTCAAAAAGGTTTCCGCCCAACCCCTATTCCCGCCCCTCGGGTTTGTCCTCGATTGTGATTGGCTCAGTAGAGCGTCAGTCACTCCTGCCCTCCAAGCAGACCCGCCTCCTCCACATAGCTCCCCGGCATTGTAACGAGGAGGAGCAGTAGCCCAAAGCCAGGTATGTCTCTACCATCAGGATAGGATGCTGTAGCTTTCGCCACAGAACCGTAAGCATTTCCTGTTATTAATACTCATACTCATGTGAAATTATGTCTCTGTTTTCGCGGTTATTGTCTAGCTTCCGTTTGAACTAAGCGGCAGAGTTGACAGCGCTTCTGTCGTGGCTTTAGCTCAGTGTTTCAGCGCTGAAATGAAATATCGCTTTCGATAGAATTATTAATGGACTTTCTCGTGGCATTTGGTGCCTTCGTGTGTCCGTTTGACGTGCTGTTTGGGTTTTATCGAGGCTGTGTGAGCGCAGGGTTCACGACCACATGGAATATTGGACATTTTGCCTGCGCCGACAAGTTTGAAACGCTGTGTTGGCTGTTGGCAACAGGAACTGAGAACAGGGCTGTGAATTTAAACGAGACACCTGTGGTTTGTTCCCGTAGAGTCATGACAATATAATTTAACCAATCCGCATTGGTTGCTGTGCTGACATCACCCCAGCATGAGAAAAGTAGTGCCATTTCATTTAACGTTATTCAGCGTGTTCAGGTTAAAAACGTAGTGGGGATTTGTTCTGATTTGACGGGAGACATTCATTCAAAGTTGAGTTTACGTTATGTCAGTGTTTCTGTATTTTAGAAAGGACAGTCTTTGTAGCCATAGCCTGTGTTTTTTTTATATGCAGTAGGCCTACTGAGGACAGTATGTTTCCTAGGAGGCCACACACACATCCTTAATCAACATACACTTTGCAACAACAAGTTGATAACAAGTCATTTCTTGAGCAGAAATGCCCCCCAAAAAACCCTGTCATTCCAGGTTTCATTTTCTCAAAAGTGAATACTTGCTAGTTTTCTTAGGCATCAATGAAATACGATTAATGGTCTATTGGTTGAGCAAAACAAACATATGAATATGTTCAGTATTTTCTAAATGTAATTTTCAATACCATTGATTGCATCCTACTCACCATTCATTCATTAAATGTCCATGAGCCTTTAAGTGTTTTTTTACTCCGGGCTTTTGTTGTGCTTGAGTGGCTTTGTTTTATATTATACTGTAAATCAATACTTGACCTAGTACCTACTAGTTCAGACAGGATCACTTTATGCATGAGTGGTGATGGCATAACTATCAATCAGTGGGGCATTCACAGACTGCCTGTGGGCACACAATGTCGGCCCAGTACCCAACCTAGTGTAAACACAACTGTAGCCCTGAAGTTTATTGTTACATATCTTAACTGAGGGCGAGGCTGTTTCAAAGAGCTGTAATGACGTTATAGAATATGTGAAGATGTTTACATGACAGAAAATAGATATTTTATTCATCCCAAGGGAACTTTTAGGCATCCATTAGTTTATGCAAACATGACACAAGAAACACACATATATCTCGCATACATAAAAATCACTCACAGAAATAATGGAGAAGGATAGAAAGTGTTAATTACAATTCCTATGTTAAAAAAAAACCTTCTACAGTTCTCTGTCTAATCTGGCAGGCAGAGTTAGAGCTGAAACGTTTAGCTGACAAATCAAAAAAATAATCGGCAAGTATTTGGATAATCCATTCTTGGAAGTCATGTTTTAAGCAACAGTGCCAGCTTCTTTGTGAGGATCCTGATAGTGAGGATGACATTTGAAGATGTCTCTGGGAATTTCCGATGTGTCTGACATTTCTTAGAGCAAGTGATAAATCGATTAATCAAGAATAGAGTTGCCAGATTAATTGTTAAAAAAGATGATCATTAGTTGCAGTCCCAAGAGTAGAAGTAGTAAGAGGCTGCTCTGCAACGCAACACTCTGGGTTCAAACCCATGTGTTGGCATGTAGCTGCTCTGCTAAAAACCCCTTGAGCAAGACACAGACTGAATCCCTGCTGACTTCAGGGAGCTCTGTTCCAGGCCGTTCCTGCCTAACTTCCATGATTTCAACCCAACAGAGGATTGTGCCACAGAAATCAATGAAGTCTATCAGTCAGCTGATTACAGTTCAGCCCAAATATTTATTCTTCCTGTAACATTTCTGGGCGTGAACATCCAGCATGGCCAATGTGACTCACTCTCTCCTTTGCACAACACCCACTTAAAAGCTGGTAACTACATACAGAGCATTTCTGCCTTGACTAATACACCAAGTGGCCAATCTGAGAATAGCCTGTCTGTAATCTCTTATGGTTTTATAAGGTTATAGGATGTTGTGCCCTACTTCCAGCCAAGCTGACTGGTTTGATTCTGACACTCATGTGAAATTATATTTCTGCTGGTAACTGCACAGGTTCTATAAATAGCCCTGTGTTTTATGCCCTCAGATTCTCTATAAAGAACAAACACAAACTAAATATATTCTTGCCTTTTTTTTGTATCCATAGCAACCTCTGATTGAGCAGTAACACAAAGTGTCCCTTGTCTCAGCAGGAAAGAGACGGAGAGACATCTTTTGCGATGCGGCTGTTCAAAAATACATTGGTCAAGAATCTATGGGAATGCTGGCTCACAAGCTTGTTCTCTTTTTTTTTTTGTCTCTTTTTGAGTGCACATGAAAATAACTGACTGCCGAATGGCATATCTAGGCTGCCTTTTAGCTCTTTGATCCCTCTACTGATGCCCACATCAATTTTGTTTTTGCATGCATACAGGAAGCACAGGCACTGTTTTACTTTCAGATGAAAAATACTGTTTAAACGCTCACTCAGACACCATGTCACGGATCAGATAAGCAAAGTGCTACTGCCACCAACCAATGCAAAACCATATGCTGCCACACATCTGTCTACTTTTTGTAAAATAAGGGTGTTAATGTATGAAGTAGCCAGATAACATTGCCAGATTTGAATCTATTTGATGCCCACTCAGTTTGATAAAAAGCGGATGATGCACAGTTTTAACGTGAAGAAGCTTTACCAGAAGATTCTGAGGCTTTATTGGAGGTAGAGTCACAGATGGGCCATCTGTGAGGACCTTTTTGCGGTCCCAGTCAGCCAGTAATGGGGAGGAGATAGCCTTCAAAGATTTGGATTGTTGGGTTGACGGCAGTACTGCTGTTGCAAGAATGTATATAGGCACAAAGCAGATGGACCGGCTGCTAAATCTATGTCTGTGTCTTTGTCATGCCAGGACTCGAAACTCCAGCCTGACGATTCTTCTGGCTTCAGGCTAGTTGTCTTTAGCTCCTGTCATGGAAACTGGTGACTGGTGAAGGCTCAGCTTCTTAAAAGCCGCAGGGTGTCCTGTAAATTGCGCACGAAATGTGGTGCCGGTAGCTATGGTATACCTTTTTAATTAGGCCTGTAACAATTATTCCATATTTGACTAATTGTCAATATTTTCACATGATCGCAGTTTCTTTGTTTAACTGCATTTAATTGCTTACGTTAGCTAAGGACTTACGGACAAAGCCTTGATTTTGTTTAGAGATGCCAAATTGTAATAAAACAAATTCTTGATCAGACTGTAATGAGATGTTAGTTGTTGGCACTTGACCCTATATACATAGCAACAAAAATGACAAAGGG
>NC_045746.1:5641574-5652650 GCF_008692095.1 Etheostoma spectabile
TACAGTTACAAAAAATGTTTTATGATAATAAAGACGCGTGGTTTACTTCATAGGCTGTGTACCTGTGTCACTATAACCGAAAGGCATATCCTGGAATACACTCAAAACTTTATTTTGTTAAAAAAAGTAATAAATAACTAAAAACCTGTTTTAATTTGGCTGAGAGGCAATCATATTGTTAATTGCAATTCTTGCTGAGACAATTAATTGTACAACAAAATTAGCGAGTGTTACATTTCCAACCTCTAAAAGAGTTAAATAACGGTATGCGTTGTAGTTGAACGATGCCTTTTAAATGCAGCTTTCCTGTAGTCCATTTCCTCAAAGTTTGTCATGTGAGAGCTTTGAGGGAGCGCCAGTGTTTAGTGCGGTGGTCATTTTGTGGGGCTGAGCACTTTGTTAGTTGCTGGAAATCAGACAAGTAGAAGAAAGGGTTCTACTCTTGTGTGTATTTGCATCTCTGCTTTCGGCTCATGGCGTCTCAAGCAGGTCTGTGCTTACCCTAGAAACTGGTTTTAAGTCTCATCTTAAAGAATGAAGTTCAGGAGAGAGATCTTTTCTCATTGTAAGGTAATTATAGGTCCTATTTCCCATAATGCAGTGAAAGAGAAAATATGCTGGGGTGAGTGGGGGGGGGGGATGGGCATACCCAAGGTGGATCAATTTACTGTGCACACAGGTTTGTTGTCACACTTAATAGGGTTACACTTCCATACATCCAGATACAACTTCTCCCTTCTATCACCTTTGAACCTTTTATTCTCTCATTTGGGCCTTGTGACTCAGTGGGATTGACCCCTTTCCATCTTAACAGATAATTTACAAGCGGTTGTGCTATTAATGATTGACTGCAATTACATAAGTCTAAAGGCAAAGCCCCAGCACTTCAAGTCTTGCAGTGCTGGTGGCATGTAGTCGAGGTAAGTAGGGCACTCAGTGGGATGTTTAGGGACCAACATGTCTCTGCTTCAACAGTTCATCTGGGGCAGATAGTGTTCCAGACTAATACACAGCTTTCATAAAGGCTTTTAAGTTTGTAAAGTGAAGTGTGGTAATGAGGTAGTGACACTCCAAACAAAATCCGTGCACAGATACAGTGGCAATTGTTGAGGTTTTACTCAAAGGAAGTGTTTTTGCTGCAAACTTTGCTGCGGAGCTGTGTGAAAGGGAAAAGGCTGAGGGATGGAAGGCAGGGCTGAGTGTGTTATGTAAAGTGGTGCTTTATGCTGCTGCCCTTACTCACCACATATTGTGTTTATAATCATGATAGTAGTCTTCCAAGAATTCAGTTTGTGCTGGAAATTTACCATCCAGGCCTTGAGCTCCTACACTAAGTGCATAAGGAGCTGAGATGCAGATATGCAGAAGTTGTGTGAATTCCTGAACTTGATTCTATAAAGTTTCAGATGCAGCTGAAGAAGCCGGGCATGTCATAGCCTGAAAAGTGCGAACTGCAAGCCCGACGACTTGATGAGCTAGGCTAATTTGAGCTCCCCAAGTTTAGCATTTGAAGCCTACTCTAATCTGTTATCTCTCTTTTTAGTCTGTGCTCCAGAGGCGTGAAGTAACTGGGCCGGCCAATGTACTTCAGGCTGCTTTTAGCCCACTGTTGACCGTAGCTAGCTGGGTGTTATGGTGTGTCGGGGGTATCGAAGCACGGAGCACATTCTTTCCTGTTGATGACTCACGTCCTGGACATGGTACTGACTGTAAGCGAGGCCTTGGGGAACTACAGAATACACACACACACACACACACACACACACACACACACACACACACACACCAGACCGTTTGCAGAGGTTGTAGTTTGCAGCACACTTAAAATACAACCAGTTTACACAAATTTACATGTGAGCACCCACAAAGCACAAAAGCATTCCGTCACTGGGTTGAACCACCAGAAAGGGATGTGCCCTGCTTACATGTACAATACACATCCACTTAAGAGATTAGTCTTTGATAATGTCAGGCGTGGCATTAAACACACAGAGGTATAAAATACATTACACAGGCAGGTTGGGGCATGAGAGGAATGAATGTTACATCACAGCGAGGATATGGTGTTCCCTGCTCATCCTTTGGAACCATAAACATGCACAGTGCATATCTGTGATTATGACACTTGTCATGTGTGTAGATCAAAACAAACATTCTTTTGTTTTCAACAGTGGTTAGTTTGGAATAGGGCTGCACAATTAATCGCAGTTTTATCAAAATGGCAATATGGAACGACCCGCAAGTCATCCAATCCGGGGGGGGGGGTGCAATATTGCAGGTGGGGTCCAATTTTTTGTTAGAGGCAAAATATGTG
Source organism: Etheostoma spectabile (assembly GCF_008692095.1). Taxonomy (NCBI): domain Eukaryota; kingdom Metazoa; phylum Chordata; class Actinopteri; order Perciformes; family Percidae; genus Etheostoma; species Etheostoma spectabile. The sequence continues at coordinate 5,643,889 of NC_045746.1, forward strand.
TCAAACAATTCTGAATGAAGTATTGTGGTGCTGCAGAGACGTCCCGGCCTACAAGTTGTATCCTACAGATTAAAGAAAATTCGTTGTTTTGTATAGATCCACATAAAAATCACACTATGAATGTTTTTCCTTTTTTAGATTTTAATAATTTTCAATGTAAATGACAATAATGATACAAAAATGACCATTCCCTTCAATATCGTAAATCAAATCGCAATCGCAATATCAGTCAAAATAATCGCAATTAGATCCTTTCCTCATATTGTGCAGCCCTAGTTTGGGATCATAAATTTGGACAGCAGCATTTTGCAAAACGATAACAACAAATTAACAAATCAGATCAAGCTTGACATGGACACTCTGTGCCACCTATTAGAGCTTCAGATACACAACATTTGATCAACACATGAAAGAAGAAATTCACATTTTAAATCTGAAATGCAATTACAGGAGGCGGCTGCGGAAGGAGCAATTGTTAGCTGACAGCAGCCACTGGTGAAGCGGCAAGGATCCAGTTCTCAACTTGCCAGTTGGTGTGGGCTCTAAATGTTTATGTATATGAGCCGCTTAGTGTTTGAAAGGGGTCATTGTTTAGTTGGGTCTGGTACATGGAAATAAAATTAGCCTCTAGTAGTTTATTAATTATTTTTCAATGATGTTTGTATGATGCTCTGCACATTCCAATGGGAATTTTTGCTTTTTTCCTGAAGTGCACATGCTTGTTTGCATTTTGGCTTTTGATCCTAAAACATTTCTGGTACCACCACAGCTATAGATACTGACTTTTAACATTTTATTTGAGTTTATGTGTGCACTTAACTTAAAAATAGCACAGCCAACACAAAGCCAGACATCAGTCAGAATGCATCGGAATTTACATGGTGCAAGCTGAACCCTCAACTGTGTGTGCGTGAGAGCTCCTGATAACGATTTCTGGATATTTGTATCTGTAGCTTCCTTAAAACAAAGATAGTTTGGGGATTTCTTTATTCTCAATTAGCCTGCTCACAGTTAGTCAGACACACAGCGAGTAAGTGATTCCTCTCTGTTTTTATCTGCCGTGTCCCGCACGCTGCCGCTCTTTGTGCTGCTCTGACATCACTATGTCTTTAACCTTTCTCCGCAGTGCTGACTGTTGTGGCCTTGAAAGTTCAGAGTGATGCTCCTGGCGGCTCTGCTGTGATCTCTGTTGCTGCTGTTTCCACAGAAACGAGACCACGGTGGGCAGAAAGCAGTCAAGTCGCAAAAAGATGCCATCGACATCACCCACTCACAGTGACAGCAGTGGCTCCTCTAAGCACAACAGTAACCAGGTATGTGTGTGTGTGTGTGGTACTTTTAATGTACAGCATTAGAGTTTTTGGGATGTGTTAACAAAACATGCTCGTAGCCACTGTTAGAATTTTAGCATATGTTCTCAGCTCATATCAAAGCAGGTCAAATAGTATTACTGTGCATATGTGTGTGTGAAATTGATTCACTTCTTAAGGGCTGTTCTAATGAGATGTGTATATAAAGACGGACAGCTTGACAGTTCCCCAAAAGTGAAGCCAAAACATCTCGATCGCCTCCTGGTTGGCTGCTGGCTGCAGTATAGGTAATAAATCCCGCCCCCTCAATGTTAGCAGATGGGACCTGTGCCAAATTAAAAAGTACATTTTCTGTCATTTTAGGTAGTTTTTTTTATCACACCGATATTTGTTGAAGTGTTTATTCAAGATTGGTTTTAAGTAGTTGTTATATTGGGTGGGTGTAAGGGTGGGACTTTGATACAGCCCGATTACTACTGCACAGGCTCTGGCTCCAAAATTACCAGAAGGCAGCGCCCGTAACGGTATTATTTTGGCTTGTGACTTTTGTACAGTGGGAGACAGTGGAGATGTGTCGTCCATCTTTATTTACAGTTTAGAGGCTGTTCCCTGTGAACCAACATTAAAGTCTTCCTAGAAATGCACACTCAAACAAAGGCATTAAGTGCAATGACGCTTGAATGCTATCTGTGATGATGATAGGTGTTCTGTTTAGATTGTGTTATACCTCTGTTCTTCCAAGGGAGATGTCTCTCTAACTCATACACTATTGTTCCTGTGTCTCGCTTCAGGACAGTTGGGAGATTGTAGAAGGGCTCAGGGGGGCTCCCGCCAGCATGCAGGAGCCTGACAGACAGGAGGGCTTTCTGCTCAAGAGGAGGAAGTGGCCCATGAAGGGGTGGCATAAGGTGAGCTCCTCACCAGGCCTTTTGCAGCCCAAGAAGGCAACAGCATTGTACCACGTCTTTTTATAGAACACGGCTGCTTCCTTTTTGTTGAACCAAAGACCTATTTTCACTCTGAACTTGATTGCTTTTGATACAGACGGTGTCAGATAGTAAGCCACGGCAGCTTCCACTTATTATTCGCTGTGTTTCCTAAAAGGATAGACTGTGTTCTAAAATGCCTCATGTCCATTTTGGTGAAGAAATACAGCAAGTATGCATTTTAAGAGCAATACTGTACATGGGTGATAGTTGTGATTCCTTACCTGGCAATACCAGGACTGAAGCAGCAAAGTTTTCAGTCCAAACTAAATGCTATCTTTTAATACCTCAAGCTATTTCCACATTTCCTCCTCCTCACCATTATAGTCCTCTGTATTTCCTCCTTTCCATTCTTTGTATTCCCAGCTGATTATACTGTAACCCTGACTCATCTTCCTCCCCCTCTACTGTGTGCATACCTGGAAAGTTCTGCCTTGCAACATGATTGAATAGCCACTTAAACAGACAATATTTGAACTCACAAGGAGGTCTCAAGCACTGTTGAAGTGCTTTATCAGTGCATTCTTTTTTGACTGTAAAACTAAAGTGAACAATATGTTCTTGTAAGCTGTTGCTATGTCAATATCTACACGACTACTTATTTCCCTGCTGCTGTTGTAAAATTTAAATGGCAGGGTCAAGGGAAAGTGGTATACAACGGTGCAATGTCTGCATACCTTTTTTATTGGTGTTATTAACTGTTGTATAATCTCAGACAAACATGTGATTAATGGGTAACAAGAACTCAAAACTGAGTAATTTGTGTAAAAAGAAATATATATATATTGACTGAGTTTGATTTCTTCCCACTTAGAGATTCTTTGTTTTGGAGAAAGGCATCTTAAAGTACGCAAAGCGTGGAACCGATGTAAGTATTACTTCAAGAGCGCCCCCTGTCTGTCATTCTTTTATTACGACCCAACAGACACGCTGACAAAATGTTGTGTTCACAGCTGAAGAAGGGAAAGCTCCATGGCTGCATTGATGTTGGCCTCTCTGTCATGTCAGTCAAGAAAAAAGCCATGTGCATCGACTTAGACACAGAGAATAACATCTATCACTTAAAGGTAAGGTAACACACATGTTAACGATCTACAGTGCGCGTCATTTTGTTGAATTCAACATGACTCAGTGCCATCTCTCATAGATAGATATACGCAAATGCATGAACACCTACATTCTGTCTTTTTCTTATTTACTCTTTCTGTTTCGTACGAATACACTGACAGCAGCTGTCTCCCAATTACTGCTCCTAATTTGACTTTATGGCACCCAGGTGAAGTCTCCGGAGCTGTTTGAGGAGTGGGTGTCAAAGCTGCGGCATCACCGCGTGTTTCGGCAGAACGAGATTGCCATTTATCCTCATGAGAGGCACCTCTTCCACCCCCACGCCTCACCTTCCCCCTCCCTCAATGACTCCCTGAGAAAAGTAAGTTGTTCCATTGCCCGTTTGTAGAAAACATAGTAGTGTAGAAAACGTAGTTGACTTAGATTTGACACTGTAGGAATGCACTTGTGTGAGGTTGCATATACTTCATCCTCTCTGATCTCTCTCATCCGTCTCTCCCTCTAAATCAGAGGGCTACTCTCACTAAGCAGGCGTCAGTCCACCAGGCTAAGGTCAGTTCTTGGCTCCATTCCTCAGAGGACATGAACAAGTGCAGCAAAGGTTGGTTGTTATTTTGTCATACATTGTCTCGTCGCCCTGCCTTGTCAACAGTTTCTTTTCAAAATGTGTCTCACTGCAGTTTATGTTTCATATTATCTCTCACAATTGCACGCAGTTGAACTTTCATCTAATAATAATCTTTCTTTTATGCCAGACTTGGAGGAATGTGAATCATACCTGCTCGAACTCAACCTCCTGCTGAAGAGCATGGAGGTCCTCCATCGCACATACTCAGCCCCAGCCATTAGTGCACTACAAGTAAGCACAGGCACACAGATTAAGTTTGCTGTCATGCAAAATGTAGAGGTGTTCTTTGACTTTATGAAAGCTATTTGCTGAAATATTCAATGGAAATGCCTTTGCCAACTTTGAAAAGTGGCTGATTTTCCAAGGGAGTAAGAACTAAAATACTGATAGTTCTCATGGAATATATGTAAGACGGATGATGGGAAATACTTTTCTCAGGTCAAAAGTGAATGTAATTGTGTACTAATCCCTGAATAACTCTGTTTCTTGTGGTACCACAGGCGTCTAATTATGACATGCCCAAAAAAGAGAAGAGGCCAAGGAGATGGCGATCCAAAAACAATGGCAAAGAACCCAAAGCCACGCTACAGGTACGTGCGAATTTTCTTTTGAGATATATTAAGAAACTAAATTACAATTTAGCAACGGTGGAACATTAAGGTAAAATAATGGCTTACAGTTCACCTTTAATCTGTTTTTGTCTACCAGGTGCCAAGCTGTATCTCCTCCCAATCCCCCCGTCTCCACGCCTCCAACCCCAATCTCTCCACCACCGAGTCAAACACCCAGGAGGTCTGTCCTGAATCCCCGGACTCGCCTACAGACGCGTCCCGTCTACAGGAGGACTTCCGCAGGCTGGCCAACAACAGTGAGTCTCTGCTGGGACATCTGCTAGTTTGCTCAGGAGATGCATTAACTGTAGAAAGAAAAATGTTTAATTTTGTAAGTCTGTGTGTGTCTACATGGTAAGATAGTTTCCATGACAACTCTCCACCTGTTTTTCTGTCTGGCATTTGCTTCCCTCCAGTCCACACCACACTGAAATCAGCCTTTAGTTCCCTAGTAGCAGAAAAAGACAGACTGAGGCACACCATCGACATGCAGGTCCCACAGCCAGCGCAGGTTATGGGTTTGAAGAGCGCCTATGCCTCAGTGAGTGTCTCTGTGACTCAAAAACATTGGTTCTGCATGATCACATCACACATGTCCACCAACTATCACCACAGGTCCAGTATCACTCAACTGACTTTTTTATTATCTTCAGGAATGTACAGATGGCTCCCCCTCCTTGGTCCACCAATTGTCCAATGAGAGCAAAGCTTCTATCCCAGAGTCCATATCAGAGTTTTTCGATGCTCAGGAGTACCTCCTCTCCTCTTCCTCTTCTGAGAATGAGGTGAGATAACATCTACTACCTTATTCTCTATGTTCAAAGACAAATGCATTGGTCTAATTATCGTCTTAATTATTTCGTCCATCACAATTTCAAAGTGCTAATGACTTGTTTTGTGTAATTTAAACCATTTAAATGTTTTGCCTTTTTGCAAGATTGTTTGACTGTAATCAATTGACTTACAATTTGTTTCAGCACTACAGTGATCAAATAAATCGAGTTCAAGTTTAATAAAGGGTTAGTTGTGCAGGAAACGTAATCTGTCTTGTTTTACTCATAGATCCTCCCCAACACAACCGGTTTTAGCACAACTAACACCTGCAAGTCACAACAAACATGCTGTACACTGGGTGGATTTTTTCTTCTTATTCTGTAGACTTTTGGGTTTTGTGGGGATCTGCCTCACGGTGTCTCCTGAAACCTCCCAGGACAAAGCTCTGTACAATGGGAGATCGGGCTTTCTGCTCAGCTGCTCCCAGAGTGTGGGATGCTCTCCCTGACCACCTGAGGACACCACAGACTTTGGATGCTTTTACACGTGGCCTTAAAACCCACCTTTTTAGGAGAGCTTTTAATTGAACTATTGCCCTTTTCCTTGTTGTTTTTATTTTATTTTTCGTTTTCATTCTCTCCCCGTGACTTTTATTTTTAGCACCTACCTGTTTTATCATGGAGCACTTTGGGATTTGCGTAAATATAAAGTGCATTACAAATTAAATTACATTCTGGTCGCTCGCTGACCTTTCAATATTGATTTTCTGTCTCCAGGTGTCTGACGATGACTCGTACATCAGTGATGTCAGTGACAGCGTCTCCATGGATACCTACAGCAACGAGGGAGGCAGTGAGAGACACAACTCTGGTACATGATACAGTAACATGCTGCGCATCTCTGTATATATGTGTGTGTGAGGACATCAACTTCCAGACAGAGACAGCGCAAAGAGACCTTATTCTGTCAAAAAGAGGCAGGGCTTGTCTGTCTTAGAGCACTTTGGTCCAACTGTGACTAAACCTCTGTGTGCTTTTGTGCATTTCAGTATGTGTTCACATTAAATACATAATAACTGTCTGGAATCATTGAAATTACTCACTTGCTGAGAGAAATGTGTTGAACATGACCACCACCGACTCCAAGATGTGTTTACAAACTCAGTACAATGTTTTCTCATTCATTATGTGACAAAGCATCTGTGTAGAGGCATCATTTATTCACTGCTGAAGATGGTGTTAGATTTGCACTGCATAAACCTTTGCCTTCAGCTAGCTGGGAGGGTTTGAATTACACTTTCAATTTCCCTGGAGTTGCAAATAGAAAGCTTGGTTTTCATCTGGTTTAGATCCAGAGAGATATGGAGAGTATGACTGGAGCTTGTGCAAAGAAAGGGGTAAATGAAAATGTTAAGATATTGGTTGTTTGATCCCTTCTCTATTTGTCTTTATCTAGATTTTTGTTTTTAGGGTTTCTGAAGGCTTAAGCCAGAATGATGAGTACTTTTGTATTGATGTTGACACAAATAGTGTCAATATTTTGTTTTGTACGAATGAATACAACCCTTTTCATTTCCACAAAATCTCCCAGAATGTCCTTATTTGCCTCTCAAACAGCATTTAGACAATAATGGGACACCACCATGTTCCATTTAAACAGGTGTACTGCATTGTGTATCTGGTGCAATGAGTTTCAATGCCAGACTTAAAGTGCCACCTCTAAAGTCACAACATACCCTCATCTCCATCAAATCAACTTTGAACATTAGAGATTTTACAACATCTGGTTTAAAGGTCCAATGACATGGTCCTCTTTGGACGCTTTTATATAGACCTTAGTGGTCCGAAATACGATATCTGAAGTCCCTTTCCCAAAATCCAGCATTGGTGCATAATTACAGCCACTAGAGCTAGTCCCACAATGAGCTTTTCATAGTATGTGCCATTTCCGAGTCTGTAGCTTTTGAGGAGGAGAGAGGGAGGTGCCTTACCTAACTGCCATTTTGCTCGTTTGAAAGCTCACGGGTGGGCCAAATTCTCTGGCTGGGCAGAGCAGATCGGCCCATCTGAGCTTTCATTTTCTCAAAGGTAGAGCAGGATGCCCAGGGCTCGGTTTACACCTATCGCCATTTCTAGCCACTGGGGGACCATAGGCAGCCTGGGGGAACGCATATTAATGTTAAAAAACCTCATCAAGTGAATGTTTCGTGCCATGGGACCTTTTTAAAGAATGTGCACACTCAAGCAACTTCCTCTCTCACATGCTATGTCTCACTTGTCTTCTCTCCACATTTCTACCCTCTAGTTAGCAGCGTGCTGACCCTGGCTCATCGACGCTCTGTGTTGCCTTCTACCAGCCCCACCAGCAGTGTGAGCCTGTGGAACATCCTGAGGAACAACATCGGCAAGGACCTGTCCAAGGTGGCCATGCCAGTACAGCTCAATGAGCCACTCAACACCCTGCAGAGGCTCTGTGAGGAGCTGGAGTACAGTGAGCTGCTGGACACCGCCAACCAGACCCATGACCCTTACCAGCGCATGGTGAGAGGAAAAAAATGACACTTGATGATATTGCCTGTACAAACCTGCAAGATCTAGATAGAGCCTTGTAAGAATGTACAAACTCTAACTTAACACATTAGAGTGGGTCTAATGTACAGGGTTATTTGTACACCTACACACATGCACAAAGCAGTCTCACAGGAACATTGGCACATGCACTTCCTGTATAATAGGAGAAAGACAATTGGAACTTGCATGCTTTTAATAAAGGATTTTAGTTTCTGATGTACATGTGTTTCTAAGTGAGAAACAGAGATGAACAATGGAAAGATGACCATCAAAGTAGCTGTAGCAAAATATAGATAAAAATGTTTTGAGCTTAGTGCTCTTCCTCAGGCAGATTTTTAAAAGCTAATCTGATGTTCGTCTTTTGCTGTGTTAGTCTTAAATAAATGTTTTTATTTTTGCAAGCATAGTTGAGGCACACTTTTATCTACATGTTTTTCTATCTAAAATTATGTTATGTATGAACAGATTCACACACACAGTTTCTATGCCCATACAGTAGTCCCGTGAAAACAAGGTGGGTTGTGTCACACACATAGCTACATTGTACACACAGTCATGTTCACAACCTCATGGTGACAAATGTGCCGATTCTTAATAATTCATCCCCTCTGATTTTCTGTACAGGTGTATGTCGCTACATTTGCAATATCTGCATATGCATCCACCTACCATCGAGCAGGAAGTAAACCCTTTAACCCTGTCCTGGGAGAGACATACGAGTGTGACAGACCTGATAAAAACTTCAAGTTTATAGCTGAACAGGTACAGGTTACATGATTCACTGCATGGCAATACATTCCCTTCACATATATTGT
>NC_045746.1:5652660-5660613 GCF_008692095.1 Etheostoma spectabile
CGGGGCGGGGCAGTATCTTCATTTATTCTTGTCTTTTCATATCACGTTCTACAACTACTCCGCTACATTTCCGAGAGGAATATTGTACTTTTTACTCAACTGCATTAATCTGACCACTTTAATTAATCTGCCTTAAATGATTAAACACTTACTGTTTTGATCGTTCCCAGTTCTGATGATACTTTCATACCTTTACTTAGATAACATTTGTAATGCATGACTTTAAATTGTAAAAGAGCATTTTTACCATGTGGTATTAGTCATTTTACTGAAGCAAAGGATCTGAATACTTGTTCCACCACTGGTCAGCTGTATTAGTAAAGGTATTGTGTACTGGAGGAACAGTTCCCTCTTTCTGTTCTATGCTTGAAAGCAATTCACAAGACTTCTCACAACCTTCAATCCAGTAGAAAAAAACATGTGAAGCAGCAAAGTTGTGCACTGACCTGCCATTCGTCTCTCTGGTGGTCTGGTTTTTCTACAGTAATTATACTGATCTCTCAAAAATTAATAAATGTAGCAATGGTTTAAAGTGCCTTTATTTAATCTTGTATCTCTTCTTCTCTTCATTTCCCAGGTGAGTCATCACCCACCTGTGTCAGCATGTCACTCTGATTCAAAGAACTTCACTTTTTGGCAAGGTTAGTAGGAGAGAGCATGTTTGGAATGAACGTCTCATTTTTGTCTCAACCACACATTTTTTTTGTGTTTGACTCATGCTGTAGGCTAGATTTAAAGCGAGAATTGGTGTTATGGAAGATTAGGTAACCTCATGTTGCCTCGGTTATCACTCTATAACGTTCCATATCATGATAATGAAGTGATTGATACCTACATACTCTTTGCAGATTACACTGATGTGACATTATTTGTAGAAACCAAGACGTTGCTGACTGCTGCCGTGTTTGCATTTCCCTTTGTGCACATGAATAAAAAAGCTGATTTATAAAAAGATGCTGTTTGTTGAGGAGACCAGATAAAGCCTTGAAGATTGAAGTTAAGACAATATGGCAATTTACATTGTCTACTCACCTGTTTTTTTTTGCAACGTGTTTCTTTTAGATGTCCGATGGAAAAATAAATTTTGGGGCAAATCCATGGAAATTGTTCCCATGGGAACTACCCATGTCACACTACCTGGGTAAGTCCTTTACTTATTGTGTGTGGGTGTATGTGTTTGCGTGTGCATGAGTGTCCACGTCATTGCACACAGTATAGGCTGCAGGTGTAAGTACTTTGGAAAGAAACGACATGCACATTAAGTACATTTTGGCTGTGATTTCTCCAGGTTTGGGGACCACTACGAATGGAACAAAGTGACGTCCTGCATCCATAACATCCTGAGCGGCCAGCGCTGGATCGAACACTACGGGGAGATGTCCATCAAAAATATCAACAGTGACGCCTGCCAGTGTAAAATCACATTTGTCAAGGTGAGGAAACTCACTGTCCAGCTGTTCCAACTGTGAATGACAGAAGCTGATCTTTATTGCACAATGGATTTTTGAGGGTGAAGAAGTTAGGTAAAACTTGTTTTCATGGCTCATCAATGCAAAAATAATGTTTTATTCCATCTGGGATGTGACTTGCACTCCAGATTATTTTATGTGTTGTTCCATTGTAGAGACAGACTTCACCTGTTTGTACTTAACAAACCGTTGGTTCTTACCTGTTAGTGTGTGTCGGTTTGTCACATTCACATGAACCTCTGTCAGACCCTAGTAATCCTAAGTTTCCTGGCTTTTAGCACCTCTGAAGAAACATGTCAAATATGCCCCTCTCTAAAGAAAAGATTACTGCAGATTTCTTTAATACAGTGCTTCCAACTCAGACAGACATGCTTTACTTTCAGTATGCCGTCCAGCCCCATCTTCTGGACAAACATAGGAACAGAATTTTCAAACCATGAGCATGGAAAATTACGCAGCGTGAATCCAATCCCTTTTAAACACTGACATGATTCATACATTTGTCATGGATGTTAAATTTGATACTTAGGACGTCTTCCCTCATTTTGTGTAATATACTTCTTCCATCTAACACAAGCAATTTACCTCTTCTTTTTTTTTTCTTTAGGCAAGATCATGGAGCTCTACAGTGAACGAGATAGAGGGAGTTGTTACAGATTCCAAAGGAAAAGTTGTACACTCCATCTTTGGAAAATGGCATGAGTCAGTTTTTCAAGGAGACCCGCCTTCTGCCACGTGTATCTGGAGAGCAAGTGAGTAATTGGTCCCTGGGAATATTAATAGAATATACAGACTTTACAACGCTGCACTCAAACAACAAAACTGAGCTAGACACAACAGCTGTTATTTTGTGTGTGTGTCTGTGTGCAGACCCCATGCCTGAGGACCACGACCAGTACTATGGCTTCACCCAGTTGGCGATAGAGTTAAATGAGCTGGACTCCACCCTGAGACCTCTGCTGCCCCCCTCAGACACACGCTTCAGGCCGGACCAGAGGTTGGCACTCTTTAGCTGTCTGTCGTGATTAGTCTGTCCACAGACATCCCTACCCATTTTAGAAACTTCATATTTTCATATGTGCAACTGCTTAAATAATATGCTAAATGTTTGCTAAAATGTAAATGAACCAATTGTGCAGGTTGCCCTTAGTGCAGTATTGTGGGGTCTAAAAGTCTCATCAAGCACCCAGTGATGACGTGTTAAAGAGTTTTATTGCCTGTGGTAGGAATGATTTCCTGCTGTTGAACCACTGTTGGACCACTGGGGGGTGGAGAGGCTGGTCAGGGTTATCCATGACAATGATGGCTGACTTCCATGTCACTGCTTCAGTTTCAGGGTCCTGATACTGGTGGATGCTGGCTCACTGTCACTCGCCTTTATGTAATAATGTCCTTTCCCTCTTTTTAATTCAACAAGTAAAATGTTGGTTGTATTTCAGCAAGATACTGAAAGCAGCAGAAATGCAGAACTGAGAACATGTTTAGTATTGGTTTATTAATTGCAAGTAATATTGTTATCATGATATTCAACTATATCACGTTTTTTCCTCATTTCGTGCAGCCCTAGTTTAGGGATCAACCAATATGGAGTTTTTAGTGCCGATAAGGATCTATTTACGTCATAAAAATTACACGATGATAACAAATCTTAAGTCTCAATTTAAAAAAAAAAAAAAAGGAACAATTATTGAACTTAAAAAAAACAATATTAAACAAATCGTAAGAACAGGTGATGTAGAACAAGTAAAAAAAGAGTTAAGTGTTGAAAATACAGAAAATAAATATTTAAGCATAATTAACATTCTGAAAATAAATTCTAAAAATAATTAAGCACGAATAAAATAATTACACTATTGCACACAGTTGCAAACAAGCAAGCAGCATAAAAAGTGCACACTGTAGTATGTTTAATTTTTAAAGTAACCAACAATTTACAACCTAATAGTAGCTATTGAAATAAAGTGCTTGATTTGTATTTTAAGACTGCCATGGTTTCAGTTTTTTTATGTAAAATAAAATGAGCATGTCAAACGCACGCACGCACGCGCACGCACGCACACACACGGATAGCCTACAAGCTATTTGCAGCTCCCTAAACACAGTGGCAAGCAGTTTTATAGAGGAGGCATTCACATTTTCCATTTGGACCCAGAAACTTGCTTAGCTATAGTTGTAAGCACATGTAGAGCAACGTGTTTCCACTTTCAACGTGTTTGGCTATATTTCAGCCAAGTCAAACAGTTAAAAGATGCTTTGAAAGTTTCAATCTTACAGTTGTCTTGAAGAGCTGGCTTCCAGCACTCTGCTATTGGGGGAGGGGCGGTCCATGGTCTGCACGTGAACGGCACAGCGTCTCTGGCAACACAGAGCTGCCTGTGTGGAGGCCTGTCTGTAAATAATGCTGGGAAAATCAGCAAACGCAGCAGCTGCGTTCGATCACTACCCTAGTTGTCACTCTCACTTGTGCTTTTCCCACTATGACAAGTCAAATTTACTACTTTAAAAAGCTATATTGGCACAGGAACAGTTGGCTGCAACTACCACAGCTAACTTCTACCCAGAGGGAGGGAACGCCCGAATCTTCCCGTTTATGTAGGAATCAGTGGGATGATCTAGTAGGACCAAATTTCTACTGTTTCCTATCCTGACTCACTCTCTTTGTGTTTTTTTTGTCCAGGCTGTTGGAGGAGGGGAACATAGACGGAGCAGAGGAGCAGAAACAGAGGATAGAGCAACTCCAGAGGGAGAGGAGGAAAGTGCTGCAGGACAACAGCATGACACACCAGCCACGCTTTTTCAAGTATGCTGCTGATTTCTTGTCTGTATGCGTAATGTGTGTATCAGTGTTTGCATGTGGGTTTTTTTCAACCAAATTGTTCTAACACACGTGATCAGAGATCGCCTCCTTGGCAGCCACTGTGTCTTATGAGGTATAAACGGCTGTGGCAGTCACATCTGCAGACTTGTGATGAGCAAACCGGGTTGTTAAGATAACCGTTCAGAACTAAAAAAGTAATTCTCTTTAATGTGGTTGTCCATTACATCACATCCATTCCAGAAGTGATCATATGAGACTAAGTAAAAACTTCTAGTTAAACCTATAAAATTCCAAATGCAATCCTCCCTTTATATTCCTAGATGTTTTAAATTAGGTTTTTTTTTTTTTTAGCTCAAAGGGATGCTTTGACAATTTTAAAGCAGCTCTGTGTCATTTTTGTGTGGGCAGCGTGTTTAGATGAACGGTGTTTGGCTCCCCTCCGTGGCACCAGTGCACTCAGCAGACATGACACAGAGCTGGATTTAAATCAGCAACCTATCTCTTCAATGAAAAATATCATGACATACACTATCAATATTATTGCTACTATTATTATTGCAACTAATTCTATTTTTTTCTATTTCCTATAATATGTATAGAATATTTCTCCTCTTTAATGTGTATTCGTGTTATTCTGATTAGGCTTGGGCCGGTTACCTTTTTTAAGGTATAACGCGGTTTGAAAACGTAAAGGTTTTCAAAACATTTTCCGTCATACGTGTGGAATGAGCTGTGTTTTGAGTGATGAGATATCAAGGAGAGAAACTGCAGCTTGGGAATCCGTCTTCCTGCCAGTGTGCAGTGTTTAAAAAATTCAATACATTGTGTTCAATGAAAGAAAGAAAAAAAAAAAAGTTTTTCTACCCAGACATTTAAAAACAATAATGCATTTTAAAGCTGTAATTGCAATATCGTGAAACCGTGATGTTTTCTGAAAATGATCATACCGTTAGAATGGAATACCAGCCCATGCCTATTTCTGGTCTGTGTGAAATTTTCTTTTGAGGTGCTGTGAATTTCCCCAGCGTGGGATTAATAAAATCTATTTTAGGGTCTCTGATCTCGGCTAGCCCACAGAAGGTTCTTACATTGTAAATGCACAAAAACTTCACTTCATGATACAGTTTGAAGACTGTTTGATTTAATATTATTATCTATCCTAATTCTGGAAACTGGTGTGATAATTTAACACCCTGAACATTTGACGAGTGTCACTTTATTTAAATATGGTGATCATCCAAGTGAATCAATTGTTCAGTGATTTGTGTTGTGTCGGCAGGAAGTCTAACGATGACACCTGGGTGAGCAACAACACATACTGGGAGCTGCGCAGAGACCCTGGCTTCAGTAAAATGGACTTCCCTGTTTTGTGGTGACCTCCAGACACAACCGAACCTCTCCACTACAACTTAGAGGGAAGTATAAAACGGAACTGAGATCAGCCTCCAAGTGACCTGACCTGGTCAACGTGAATCACTCCATGTCATGGTAACCCAAACCTATATGGACTTCCTGCTTCCTCTGACTGAGCAGAGCCTGTAGAACGTCTGTTGGTTTTGTTTCTCTCGTTCATTACCTTTCTCCTTAAGGTAACAGTCTCACCTCGTTATCATAACTGTGACTGACACAGTGTCAGTATAGACTATGGATCCATATCATTATGTTCATCTCAGCATTTACCAAAGTGCCTTTTTATTGCAGTGCCTCACTTAATCAACTGCTGTAGCAGTTATGCAAAAACACTTTTATTCAGAGACTTTGAAAAAACTTGTTTGGATGGTAAATGTGGACTTCACTGAAGATAAATGCATCATGGTTGGAAGTGAATTCAAAACCTGCTCAATTATTTCTCCATCCAGTCAGCATCCAAAAAAGGATTGTTTTATTCAACTAGGAGCTGAGCAGAGGTCTCAATTATAAATGAGGGACTTAAGCCTTTACTCAGTACGCTGCCTTGTTATGAGTCATGACTATCATAGGACTGTGGATAATCTTTAACAGTTAGGAAAAATGGCAATAATACTCCATGTTCAAAGATAATAAACTGTACAATGGATGGACAAGTTATGGTGTGTCACTCTTTGTTTTGTTTTTTATGTGTAACGGGATGAGCAACAATGTACCTCTTGTCCTCCAAAGTAATGATCATCAAAACAGTTTCCCTCTTCTTCTCTTTTTTGACATTGTCAGTAAAAAAATCCATAACAGTGCACAATAGTGTAACATAAGGCCATGTTAATACACAAATACAGTACATTATAGCAATAATGTTAATGGTAATGACTATTATTAATAATAGAAGTAAGTAAACCTGGGATTCCAGTCAGTGTTGTATTAGGTTTTAATTTAGTTTCTTGGCTCTTTTCCCCTCCATAAAAATAAGAGGTCATGCTTTCTGATTTGTTTAGGAATTTACTTGGGATCGGTAAAGGAAGAGTCATGTACAGGTAGAGGAACCTGGGCAGCAGATTCATTTTTATGCAGTTGAAACATCCTATCAAAGATGTAGGTAGGGTGAATTGTGTGGGACACTGCCTGATGTGGGACACTGTTTGTAGGTCCCCCGTAAACCCATGAATGCCAGTGAAACTATTACTTAGCCAAAGCTGTGGTCTCATGTTATCGAAAATCATACGACCTCTGAAATGTTCAGTCATATATGAGGGTGGAGCAATCATCAACAGGAAGCACCTTGTGTGTCACGCTTTAGGAAATGTGGTTTTGAAAAGTTGGACAGTGTGATTAGCCTAATGTGGGACAGTGGTAAAGTCAAAAGGGTCAAACATGGTTATGTACAGGTTGTTTGTGTTGTTATGCAATATAAGAATGCTGTTACTACAGATGTTTAAGGTCATGGTAACCTTTGTGTGTGTGTTAGAGAGAGAGAGAGAGAGTAGGTGTCTTAAAATGAAAAAATAGCTCTGAATTTAAAAACTCAGTAGAAAACATATGTATCTATATGTATGTATATGTAGATATGTGTGTGTGTGTATGTATGTATGTATGTGTGTGTGTGTGTGTATATATATATATATATATATATATATATATATATATATATATATATATATATATATATATATGATTAATTCAATGAAATGTACTGCAGATCACAATGGCAAAGGGTAGAAAGACAAGGAAAGATTTTTGACACAGAAAGAACAAATAAGAATAATTAAATAATACAGGTAATTATTTTTTATTATTATTGCTGTAAGCTTATCCCAGTAAACTTTAAACTCTGGACAAGTTGCCAGTCTATCACAGACAGACACATATTCTAGACCAGGGTTCTTTCGTGTTTTTTAGGCCAAGGACTCCTTAGCTGATTGAGAGACAGAGCAGATGCCCTCTACTTCACTTAGATGAAAACGGATGGATGGATATTTATGTCATTTATACATCACGTGTAATGTTCAACATTTGGGAGCTGTTGAAAACAGCTAGTATTTTAATATTCAATTCAATCCAATTTGATTTATATAGCGCATAATCGCAACAACAATTACCTCACAGCGCTTTTCATAAAAGAGCAGGTCTAGACCGTACTCTGGGATGTTATTTACAGAAACCCAACAGTTCCCACCAGGAGCAAGCACTAGGCGACGGGGGCAAGGAAAAACTTCCTTTTAAGAGGCAGAAACCTCGAGCAGAACCATGGCTCAG
>NC_045746.1:5660625-5661487 GCF_008692095.1 Etheostoma spectabile
TCTGCCTCGACCGGTTGGGGGTGAAAGAAAGAGACAGACAGAGACAGAGAAGAGACAGACAGACAGAGAGACATGGAGAATTGTAGCAGAGAGTGAGAGGAGACAACATGCAAACTCCACACAGAAAGGCCGGATACTTACCACAACCTTCCTGTGAGGTACCAGAGTTAACCCCTGCACCTCCGGACCAGCCTAAAGTTTATGTTGTCCAGATGTCCACCAGTCTTTCCATCGCCTCCGCTTCTACTGCACCATCTTCTCCAAGATCTTATCCAAGGGATGTCTGTCTTTCAGTGGGATGGTCCTATCCCAGTGGGCCTCGAACCCCTTCTGGTGGGCGAGTCCTTTTAGCATCTTTTGCCCATAGTGCCTGTGCAGAGTACATTTTACATTCAGCAATTTTGTTGATAAGCACAATTCCCAGAAGGCTATAAGATTCTGACTAAAGATTAAAAATCGAACTGATTTATTAACAGGAACCACAAACCATAAGACCGTGCAAGACTTGCTAACCCACCTGACGTCTGGTGACGCATCCACCGCCATCTTACTGACAGCAATAAGGAAACCCTGTGTGAAGGTCTTCCCTGCTGTCAGAATCTGCTCCTCTCCGATGATGTGCGCCAGCTGGTGGAGGTGCAGGGCCGTGCTGCCCCTCGCTGCAGCACAACGGTGGTTGAAGAAGGGACAAAAACCGGAGAACGTCAATTGTGATTCATTTCATTTCATTTAAATGCTGCTGCTACATTTTCTACGAAATTCTGATCACGCCCTCTCCTCTTACCTCAGCCCTGTGTGTGAGGAGAATAATTATAACTTTACTGGTGCTGCAGCCCTCCACCAGCGCATCCAGGGCGAGGTT
>NC_045746.1:5661497-5661930 GCF_008692095.1 Etheostoma spectabile
TGAATGAAGGCGTTGGTTGTCTGGGCCAACTTCAGCAGCAGGACGCGGCCTGTCCACCGTGCCTCGGTGTCCATGGCCCTCCCTAGGTGGGTATGGAGCTCTGCTAGGGTGCTAATTGTAGAACAGGCCACAGCAGAGCGCAGGTTATTCACCTAGATAGTAAAAAAGAAAAAAAAGAGTCAATACTGCTGTGTAGACAGTACAGGTACATGTAGGCAAATGAGAACTGCATGCAACAGAGAAAAAAAGAGTAAAAATGTCTGCAATACGGCTTCTGTGAGGACCAGGCAGACTTCAGGCAGTTTGGGCTGCAGGTGTTCTGGATGGTGTCGTGCCAGAGCTCGAACAGATTTCAATCCATCCATGTTCTCCTCCCTGTGTTTTGATGACAACTGTGTTAATCATTGCTTTAGAACCAGCAGCAGACTGCTGT
>NC_045746.1:5662009-5672447 GCF_008692095.1 Etheostoma spectabile
CAGAGGGACAGGCTCTTTGCAGGATTGACCAAAGGCTAGAGGTCTTCATTTGGGTGACATTTTGTCCCATGGTGAGGTCCTTTTCTGTTGGGCTGGGCAGCTTCTGATGGAGGTGCTGGAAATTTGGGTGCCACCACCAGGGTCCCGCGGCGTGGTCCTTTTCTGTGGGCAGGGGGGGGGTCCAAAGGTGGTGCTGGCACTCTGGGCGCCACCGTCGGTGTCCCACAACGAAGTCCGCTTCTGTTGGGTGGGGCAGCTTCTGATGGAGGTGCTGGAACCTTGGGTGCTACTGCCGGGAACCCACGGCGAGGTCCTTTTCTGTGTGCCGGGGCAGCTTCTAATGGAGGCGCTGGAACCTTGGGTGCCATCGCCGGGGTCCCACGGTGAGGTATTGTGTTGTTGGGCGGGACAGCTTTTGATGGACGTGCTGTAAACCTGGGTGCCAACTTTGGGATCCTACTGGGTGCTGTTGGTGGTTCGGGTGAAGGATGGTGGCGAAACTCACCTTTTTCTAGTGTCTCCATGAATCCCTCTAGTGTCGTCTGTGACGATTGGAGCTTGCACCCATCAGCCACCTCCTTGACTGTTCATATTACCAACAAAAATTAGTCATGAATATCCAAATTTCCACTTTACTGTAATCACAATCTTCACCTTTTTCCATTCATGTATATATAAAGAAAGTCATCACTCAACAATATTAACATACCTGCGCCACCAAATTTTGTAGTTATCACCGGGAGACAAGACGGTCTCCTGGTTGCTCTGGGAGGAGGGGAAGAAGGAGGACTGGGGGTGAAAAGGCTGACTTTTGAAATGGCCCTCAGCTCAGTGGGAGTGGGCATGTCCACAGAGCTGAGGGAAGCGTGTGTACGTGGGTTCCTCCTGTTTGCAGCGTTCCACCCTGCCATCTTACTGCCCAGACCCAGCCTCTTCTTGGAGAAAGGCTCCTCTTCTACCATCGTCTGGTTGGTCCTGAACGTCCGAACCCTTTTGTCATCCTTTAAAATTGGAGAAGCTGTAGTCTGAGGTGAGGTAAGGGTATCCTGGTGGACGGAAAATCCCATTCTCTTCCTGATCTCATCAATTTGGCGACTCCGTGAGTTATACAGTCTCTCTACTCGGTGAAGGAGTTCAAGAAACTCAGCCCTTTCAGCTCTTTCAATTTCCAGGATCCTGGACTGACTGTAGCCACTGTGTCTCCTGTGGCTCTCTATTGGCTGCAAAAAACAATAATATATTTATATTATTTATTCATTTTTACCTCAATTGTTCATTGTTATTTATATTCTTAATTTTTGGACTTAATGAGCTCATTTTTGGACATAGTATGAATTGAAATGTCTGCTATTAATTTCTTAACCAATGCATCTATCTTGCAACAGAAGTAGGTTACTTACATGACTGTCTTCATTGTAGTTCTTCATCTTGATCTTGTACAGTTGCAGGGAGGCCTTTAATCTCTCGCAAATACGTGTGAGTATCGGGAAAATGCAACTGTATCGTCACAAAACTATCACTGACTGGATGAAAATTCTCCAATTCCTACATGAACATCTTCTGAGTGATGCCACTCTAGAACCATGGAACATCTCGATGGATTCCATATGCAATTGTGATGTTTTGTAAAGATTCCATTCTTTTTTCTTTTTTCTTTTTCTTATTCCAAAGCATTGTTCATATTTAAAAAAAAAAATACCACAACTTGACAATCATGATATAGTTTTACTCTTTGCACACATTGACTCGTTTATCTATATTTTCCCCAAGCAACATTTCCATTTTGGGGAATTTGTTTTGCATTTGTTATCACCATATTGCCAATTTTCTTAATATTTTGTCATGGTCTGTTTTAGGCAGTTGACCCTACAATTCAGCCATTTGTGCTCATCTTGCATATGAACAATATGTCATTATATATAATATAATATGTCTTATGACATAATAAGATCCAAAATGGGATAAGACTCATGACTGGAAAATGTGCCCAGGTGTGTTTTTAACTCAAGTCACCCAGTCGTTCAGCTTCACTGAGTTGTTTTATGACTTACATAACTTTGTAAAAGATAAATCTACATAAAGTAAATATTGGATTTCTCAAATTAAGACGTGAGACATAATTTGTTAATACGGCATACTGCTTATTCAAAAAAAACAACAACTTGCAATTATAATGCAATAGAAATACAGTAATACAAATAATATCTCTTGGAAAGGGGCAATTGGGCTTAATGAGTACTTACTTTTGATATTAATTTACACTTCGCTGATATACCTTTACATTAGTAAAACTTCAAAATACTTCTTCAACCACAAAATCCCAAACAGCCTGTTAAGAGTAGTCTTGTACCAGCTCCGACTACATAATGTTTGGGCATGTGTGCATCCATGCCTCACGGTATCAGAGGACCATATCTCTACACATGTGTGACAACTCCCTGTCCCACCCACACGCACACACACACACGCACGCGCGCGCGCGCGCACGCACACACAAACACTCATATGATCATAATTAACTGAAAGTGGAAGGGGAGGAAGCGGTCGATGTACTTCTCTGTGAAGTGGATAACTGTTTCTTCAATCTCTCTCCCACAACTCGTCCGCAGCTCTGACCGAAAACACTGCTGCTGCTGCTGCTGCTATTAGCTTTCTAATAGTCCCAACACTGTTAGGGCTGTGTCGTTATTACATCCAGAGGACTATTTCGGTCCGCGTTTGGACATCTTGGTCTACTTTTACGCATGGCAACATCGGTCACATTCCAGGAGTAACAACTCGAAGGGTCGGAGCTCTGAACGTGCGACGTTTAATCTCGGATTTGAAGAGTTTATACTCCAATTTGAGGTAAGAGACAACTTCAAATATAAACAAGTCATTTATCTGTGTTTTTGGGAAACCTAAACCAGTAGAGGTTCCTGTTCTCCGTCTAGTCTAGTTTGTTATGGTTTTCCTGGTCAGAACGTGTTTCTTTCCCCTTTTATGTCTTTAGTTTAACTCTCCTAATCCGAGTCAGGAGCCGTCGGTCTCACAGCGCAGCTCTCGGTCACCTGAAGCTTGTTACATTAGAAAAATAAGTGAGCTGCCGGGAAATAGGCTACCAACGCGCACGTGCCTGTGTGGTTGTGTTAAACTTGTTAACACGAGGCACGAATGTTGTGAGCCTTTTTCTTTACCAACTGTTTCTATTGACAAATCTATTTTAATGGGAAACTGTGCTTTCTTCTCATTTTCTTTGATCATTTTCTGTTTTGGAGTTCAATTAAGTTAAAAGATGTTTGACGTCACAAGGTAGCATCAACGTGTATGCTCCTTAAGAGGCTATATATATACATATATATATATATATATATATATATATATATATATAATATATATATATATATA
Organism: Etheostoma spectabile; assembly: GCF_008692095.1. Classification (NCBI taxonomy): domain Eukaryota; kingdom Metazoa; phylum Chordata; class Actinopteri; order Perciformes; family Percidae; genus Etheostoma; species Etheostoma spectabile. The sequence goes on from NC_045746.1 coordinate 5,665,397, forward strand.
TATATATATATATATATAAGGATGGATCCCTAATACTTTGAGGATTTTGTGGATACTTTTGGTGGTTTTCTTCATGGTGGTTAGCCCAACACCAGTGAATTGCCACCATAACCACGTGAACAATGTTTAGTTAGAAATGTCCTTATATTATATTGAAAAGGAATTCATATTATCATGTCTCTCTCTCCTCTCCTCTCTCTCTCTCTCTCTCTCTCTCTCTCTCTCTCTCTCTCTCTCTCTCTCTCTCTCTCTCTCTCTCTCTGGTCCACCTTCCACTAAACCATAAAATATTACTGTAAGAAACTGCATATCTGAGCTCTTGGAATTCGAGGTTGGGGTTAGAGAAAGGTTTCCGCTGACGTTACGATAACTTAAATAATTCATAGCAAATGACTCAACACACTCATGTCAAGGGGAGTTTGCATTGTTCACAGCACAAGGCGGTGGTGTTCTTGGTTTCACTCCGGGGGGAAAACCTAGGAGGTCTGACCCCTCGCCTGTTTTATATTTATTTCTTTAACTGGCCTCTTTCTCGGATTTCCGGCCAATGTTGCATTCTTTTTGGTTAACTCTAACATTTATCAATCCAACAGGGACACAGCTCCAACTTTTCTTCTATTCCTTTTTTCTCTCATCCCTCACAGCACACACCCCTCTCACGCCTGATTACTTTAAATATTTAAGCTATGGAATCTGAGCAGCAGAATTAGCGAGCCTGGTGTGTGTGTGTGTGTTTGTGTGTGTGTGTGTGTGTGTGTGTGTGTGTGTGGTGTGTGTGTGGTGCGTGTGGGTGTGCGTTGTGTGTGTGTGTGTGTGTGCGTACGTGCGTACGTGCTCGCCCCCACAGGGTCTGCTTAGCAAGTGAATCACTTGCATAAACTATCTAAAGTGGAAAACTGGGGAGAATACCAACAGGAAATCCCCGCTAATGGTTTAGTCGTTGGGTAAAAGCATACCAGGGCTCTTGTCTTTGCTCTCTGTAGCTTTAAGCGGACAAAATAAGCTCTTCTCTTCTTCCAGCTGTCTGCAGTCCTCATCAAAGCCAAGCCATGTTTTCCAAAGCCACTGCCAACTTTGTCCGTCATATTGACCCCGAAGGAAGCCTCATCCACGTGTCCCGATTAAATGACTCGGATAAACTGGTTCCCATGGCACTGGTCGTCAAACGCAACCGCATGTGGTTCTGGCAGAGCCCCAAGTACCAACCAACAGATTTCACCCTCAGCAACTTGTTGCAAGGCGACAAGGTGCTCCGTCCTGGTATGTAGGTGTGCATGTACACGTACTGTTTATGTTTTGTTTTTAAAAAAGTGGATTGGACATTTTCTAAGACATATTCCAAGACATTTTCTTTCCAAAGTACAGATTTTCCCTTACACACATAGATCAATATGTATGCTAAAACCACCGTGTGTTGTCAGACGTGTCCAAGACAGAATTTGTGACCTACGAGGGGACATATAGAGACAAACTCTCGGGTAAGCTGGACACCGAGGCTGGCGCTGTCAGAGCCACACTGGAGGGCCACGGGACCTCCAAGCTCCAGTCGAGTTTTGGCAAGCTGAAGAAAGAGGAACTGGATGTGCAGAAGCTGTTACAAGACTCCAGCGGCAGGTGTTAAATCATTCCTTTTTATACTATTCACACATTGTTATTAGTCAGCAGAAGGTGTCAGGATGAGGACTTCATCACGAATAAGATGAATACGCCAGAAATGTCGTTGGAGAGATCAGACATTTAACACTTCAGACCAGTAACAAACAAGGAAGATTAATAGTGTTATCTTATGTAAATACTCTACATTGGTTCTGTCCATGGTTCTTGTGTTTTTTGATTAATTTACATCGCCTAAATGCAATACGCACACATCCTATACATTCCATTGCAAATTTAAAAAAAAACAAATTGTTTTTCTTTGCATCAGGCTGATAGACATGCAGCAACCGCTGGTGCAGCAGCTGGAGAAGCGTGCTGACGTGCTGGCAGTGGTTAAGGAAAGGATCCTCACCGCCAACTCCTTCACCGTCACCCAGACGAAAAAGGAGCAGTGCGTCTTTCAGGGGATGCTCGGACTAGTGGGCATGATGGGGAGCTCTTTTAAGGTAGATGTGTCGGTGGAGTCGAGTGTTTTAGAGATTTAACAAAACACACAAAACAGTTTGCTCCATTTTTAATGTGATGACCGTTTCTGGTAAAAACCAATCAACAATTCACTGGTTTGCTATGAGTTTTGAGGTGACATCGTAGTCAGACAGTTGTTATTAATAACATTGTTAATCATGATGAAAGGTGCTTGGTTACATTCCTGTTCTGTTCCAGTTCAAATATTGGATCTTCGATCCCAAAAATGTAATTCTGTCAGATTTCAAATCACTAAAATGTTTGTGTGTGTGTTTTTGTGTATTCTCAGGTGTGTGTGAAGGACAGCAACAACGTTGAGGCGGACAGTGATGTTTCCTTGGAGATCCCCTCTGGTACAGTTATTGCGTACAGCATCCTGGAACTGGAGATAAAGAAAAGCGGACACTTTAGTAAGTGTGTGTGTGTGCGTGTGTGTGTGTGCGTGTGTGTGTGTGTGTGTGTGTGTGTGTGTGTGTGTGTGTGTGTGTGGGAGAGAATCAGTAGTAGATTAGCTTTCCATCTACCGGTCAATTGTTGTTCCTACCCTCACCTATGGTCTGAAGGTTGGGTCATGACCTAAAGAACTAGCCTAGGTTCAAGTAGCCAAAATGGGTTTTCTCAGCAGAGTGGCTGGTGTCTCCCTTGGGTGAGAAGCTCAGGCATCTGTGAGGAACTCGGAGTAAAGCCAAAGTTCCTTTTTTTCCAGCTGAGGTGGTTCCCCTGTGGGCACACCTGACCGTACCTGTGTTATCTACAATGTTGTGTGTATTTTCAGATATATGCCTACAGCCTGGATTAATGGGAGGCATTGAGGCAGACTCACCTGAGTCCTGGCCATCCCATGATTCCTTGGACGAAATGGACGGCATGTGCAATGGGGATAAGGTTCCAGAGAAAGTACCTTTGGATGCACTGCAAAATGGTTTGTGTTCATTCATTCATACAGTGGTCCAGTTATTAATTTTGGGAGATAACATTTGGTTAACGTTCCTTGTTTGATGAGGAAGTGAAAAGTTGTAAATCAAATAGCTTCCCCTTTTTTTTACCACTGATTTAATTGTGGGTTCAATGGATTGTTAAATTAGCCCTGAAATATAGTTGGGCTGAAAAGCCTCAGTAGCAATATTTGGCTATTAAAGGTCCCATGGCATGGTGCTCTTTGGATGCTTTTAAATATAAACCTTAGTGGTCCCCTAATACCATATCTGAAGTCTCTTTCCCCAAATTCAGCCTTGGTGCAGAATTACAGCCACTAGAGTCAGTCCCACCATGAGCTTTCCTTAGTATGTGCCAATTCTGAGCTTGTAACTTTTGAGGAGGAGAGAGGGGGGGCAAGGGTACAAGGTGGAGGCTGGAGGTCTGCCACTTGAAAGCCATGATGTCTCACTCTCATGGGTGGCCCAAATTCTCTGGGTGGCAAAGCAGAGAAAGAAAGAAAGAAAGAAAGAAAGAAAGAAAGAAACCTTGCCCCTTATGACCTCATAAGGTTAGAGGCTCAGGGCTCGGTTTACACCTATCGCCATTTCTAAACTAATACGAATAACAATGATTGTATTGCAACTAGGGCTGCACGATTATGGCCAAAATGATAATCACGATTATTTTGATCAAAATTTTCATCGCTATTAGTCTCACGATTATTTGTTTGATTTTAACCAAAACAATTGTATTGTCATATAGGCTGTTTATAACTGGAGAGGAGTGTATGGACGCTACTCACGGAGAGACGGCTGATCATTATGAACGGGTCCGCACGGGTCGATGCGGATAACAACGGCAGTGTGTATGAAACGTCTGTATCTTCACTGCGCTGCATTTTTATGAACTATGATTTCGTCCATGGTTCACATCTCTGGTCCGGTCAGCAGCTCCGTCTCACACGCTGTTACCTACACCACTGAGTTAGCTGCATTCAATAACTTCTTCTGTGTTCTTCCGCCGTGGCGGCCGCGATAGCAGATTACCATGGAAACACTGGTACAAATACAGGTTTAACCCTCATATTTAACAATATACAGCTGTGTTAATAAAAAAAATAATTTGTAACAAATGTCAGAAGTTTGAACCGGCGGCCGCTGTGCGGCGGGGCGCGGAGAGTAAGAAGGAGAGAGTAGTACGAGAGAGCGTAGAAAGATCCCAACACGCACGGCTTACAGAAGAAATGGGTCATGTAACGCAAAATTAAACCAATCCATATAACACATTGCAGCGGATGCGAGGACATTAGCACCGGTGCGTCGGGAGCTAACAGCTAACAGACGCTAACTAGCACCGACTAGCACTGGTCAGCACTGTTTCGAAAAACAACAGACGGGTCACGGACATAATGTTGCGTTTACTGGTAAACTGGTAAACCTTGAGACTGACGTAATAACCACTGCTATCTGTTGAGTTTTCCTCCTCTTACTCTGTCCTCTGACTGTCTACATCTAGAAAAATAAGCTGCACCGGTGCAGTGAACTACTCTGACTGGCCCATGAGCAGCGGCTTTACGGAGCGGAGATTGGCTTGCAAAAAACCCGGAGCGTTCTATGAAATGACCTTTATAAAAATAATCCTCGATCACGCAAATTTGATCGTGGGAAGTCCAAATTGTGATCGCGATTAAAATTCGATTAATTGTGCAGCCCTAATTGCAACTCTGAATACTAAGGTATACTGCTCAGTGAAAATGATGTATCTGTCATCCTGTGATATTTTATAATTCTGCCAAAAAGTCAGCTTTCCATTGTAACATGTCAAAATGTCAGTATAGTGCCACCCTGTCCACTTTACCCATCGTTTGTTCCCAACTGAAAGTAAAAACAGGAAGAAAGTCATAAGGGACACAACCCCATGCCAAGGTTACATAGATATTAATGCGCTACTTTAATTGTTGAGAAGTCTGTCAATCTGCACCTTGATTTGGATCTGCTTCAAAATCAAGAGAATTATTTTAAAAAAGCATGCAGATTGTTGAAGCATACAAGGATTTTGGTATGAAGTTGTGCAGAAGTAAAAATGTACAAAATGGTGTGAGTCAGACTCGTGCCTGTGAGTTTTTTTTTTTTTTGATGAGTCATCGAAATGTGCTTGTCGTTGCATAATGTGTTTAAGAATTAGGTTGAGCCAACAGTAACTCATTTACTGTGTGTAGGAAAACAGTGTGGGAAACACAAAATGGGTTTATAGATATTTAGATGCCACGTTTGGTGAGGGAAAATGTATGTAGGCAGAAGTAGGCATGACCTGTATGGGCAGGCATGTGTTGATAAGTTGAATTCAGGAGCTCAAATAAAATTGAATTTGAAGTTATAAGCAAAAAACCATACCAAGCCAACTGTAGTGCAGCCATTATTTTAAAGGTGGGGAAGACTGAGGCTGGTACCAGCCACACTTTGTATGTTGGTGTAGCGTCAGTTTCAAATCTGATGCAGTGTCTCCCGGTCTCTTGCAGGATCACAGGAGATGGACCTCTCTCCTCTGGCAGAGCTCCCCCAGTTGACTCGAGGTGTCCTGTTCAAGAGACTCCAAGAGACTCTGGGGGACAGAACTGCTCTGTCATATATGGAGTGTTTGGTGAGTGACACACTAACATGACCCTGAATCCAATACACCACATGTGTGTGGTGGTCCCGAGTCAGTATGGGCTCATCTCTACAGGGGACTTGTGGATAATAATTGTGTGACAATTAAACTTTGGACTCCAGTCTCCAAAAAACATTTCATGTCATTTAAAGACAGTATTAAGGCCAAAATCTGTGACAAATTGTTTTCTCTGTGCCTTTCTCACTCTTTCTGATAGCTTGAGGAGTTGTGCAGGGGTGAAACAGTCAACGTGGCCACGCACAAAGAGCTGTCGGAGAGTCAAAGAAAATTATTGTCAGCCATACTGGACCGAGCCGGCACAGACAGTCCCGCTGAGAACAGCCAGTGGGGTATTCCTTCCCATCTAAACGCAGCTCACCTGTTGGTCAGTGCCTTGGAAGGTAAGGGCGACCTCCAGACTAAAGAGGCCTGTAATCATTTCCTCACAGTGTTTTGAGCAAATAAAAAAAAAAGTAGTACTCAAGAAGTTGTTTGCTACAGTTTAACTTGCTGTGTTGTATTTGTATTATTTTTGTAGAGTTGCCTGATCCGACTCTAAGCCTCTTGAGCAAGAGCAGTGCTGATTTTCTGGAGGCCTTTGACACACTGGTTAGTTTCATTTACTGCATACCACCTCTCTGTTGACTGTTATACATGAGAACTTATGGATTTGATTCTATAAGTGCAAAAAGTGTAAATTATTTGAGAAATTTGTGCAAAGAAAAACTGGTCCTCTTTGGATGCTTTTATATAGGCCTTAGTGGTCCCCATGTATCTGAAGTCTCTTTCCTCAAATTCAGCCTTGGTGCAGAATTACAGCCCCTAGAGCCAATCCCACAATGAACAGAGATGGCAAAAAGTACTCACTCAAGTAGAAGTACAGATAATTGTGTTAAAAAATACTCTCCTCATGTGACGCCACTTCACTTTACCTTACCTTACTTTGCTTCAGTCTACCTTTCTGGGTCAGAATCTTATTAACTGGAGTCCCCAGTCTCTGTCACAATAAATAAGATATAGGATTTAGGCCTATTGGCAGAACCATTTAAAATGTAGCCGATGGCATATAAAGAAGAAAGAGCGTTTTTTCCATGTCCACTGTAGTTTCTCAGCGTTACTCTAGTAACATCGTCTGGTCCAGGTAGCTGTCATTCACAAGGTTACTTTTTAATTTTATACTTTGTTACTTTTTCTTGAGAAAAGACGTTAAATCAGTACTCTATTTTAGATTAGATTAGATTAGATGTACTTTATTCATCCACAACGGGGAAATTCCTTTGTTCAGCAGCAATTTCTACAATGAAAGCAAAAACAAACAAACAAGTAACACACAGAAAAAACAGTAAACAATAGGGACAAATGT
>NC_045746.1:5672472-5673452 GCF_008692095.1 Etheostoma spectabile
CAAAGGAATTTCCCCGTTGTGGGATGAATAAAGTATCATCTAATCTAATCTAATCTAAAAGTAGAAGTACTGATTTAACGTCTTTTCTCAAGAAAAAGTAACAAAGTATAAAATTAAAAAGTAACCTTGTGAATGACAAAGCTACCTGGACCAGACAGATGTTACTAGAGTACACGCTGAGAAACTACAGTGGACATGGAAAAAACGCTCTTTCTTCTTTATATGCCATCGGCTACATTTTAAATGGATGTCTGCCAATAGGCCTAAATCCTATATCTTATTTATTGTGACAGAGACTGGGACTCCAGGTTAATAAGATTCTGACCGAGTAGCAAGATATGTATTCAGTTGTGATTTTGTGAGAAGTCTGTGTATATTCCCGTCTAATTAGATTCAATTTGGTATTGATGACGCAAAAATAGTCACTAACCCCAGTGAAATGATTTGAAAGTTAGTGAGGAATAGATTAGGACTGGATTTAAAGATGATTTTGGTTTCAGACTTCGGCCCAGGTGTGTCTGTTAAAACACCAACGGAGACAACTTCTCTCTGTTGATGCTTTATTAAAATCAAGCATCAGTTAACATGGGGTGGGGGGGGGGGGGTAGCTCTGCTATGGCTGTGTGTGTGGTAATAAAAGAAATAAATAACATTGTAAAGGCCACCATACACAATGCATAGGAATCATATATGCTAGTAAATAATAACAATAAACCCACTACTAATTCCATTATCTTAATGAGCAAGGACGTTCAACAATCGCCATCATATCAAATCAACAGCCAGGTGTAACCTAGGTAACGGATGTAACCTAGCTAACAGGTGTAACCTGCTAACAGGTGAAGAACACCAACAAGCTAACTTTTAAATTTACAAGAACTATAGACCAGTACAACAACAGGCTTAAATGAACTGACAACATAAGTTGTATGACTTACAATTTTCATAGATGCACGCACACAATCTCAGCTGATTATCCT
>NC_045746.1:5673462-5673980 GCF_008692095.1 Etheostoma spectabile
AGTCTCTTTTTCTTTTCTCTCACTCTTGTCTCCGTGTGGGGTGAATGCCAGCCCGCGGTGTGATGCGCGTGTCCGCGCTGTTCTCCGACATGCACTCACAATCACACCCGATAGACAACCTTTAGTACAAAACTAAAGTAACGAGCCAATTTTGTTAAGTGTAAGGAATAGAAAGTACCGATATTTGTGTTCAAATGTAGGGAGTAAAAGTAAAAAGCCGCCAGCAAAATAAAAAGTAAAGTAAAAGTATCTGGAAAATCTACTTGAGTACAGCAACGAAGTATTTGTACTTCGTCACTTCCCATCTCTGACAATGAACTCTCCTTAGTATGTGCCATTTCTGAGTCTGTAGCTTTTGAGGAGGAGAGAAGGGAGGGGGGGGGCAACTTTGCTCGTTTGAAAGCCATGATGTCTCTCTCTCATGGGCGGGCCAAGCAGAGAAAGGGGAGGTAACCAAGATTCCAGATCGGCCCATCTTAGCTTTTGTTTTCTCAAAGGCAGAGCAGGATACCCAGGGC
>NC_045746.1:5673990-5676899 GCF_008692095.1 Etheostoma spectabile
CCTATCGCCATTTCTAGCCGCTGGGGGACCACAGGCAGGCCGGGGGAACGCATATTAATGTTAAAAAACCTCATAAAGTGAAATTGTCATGCCATGGGACCTTTAAAGAAATAGTTGGACATTTAGGCAAATACAGTTATTTGATTACTTGTCCAAAGTTAGTTGAGAAGATTGAGTCCACGTGCCTTTGCAACAAAGAGCTATTTATCTCTTTTTTTTCATCAATCAACCCATCTATTCATCCATTTATCTATGTCTTTCTCACTAGATGTGCATGTTAAAGAAGAGCAGGGAGCCTCTCTCCCTCCAGTGTCTTCCGGTCCCCCTGCAGGACAACCAGGCCTTCCAACGTGCAGAACAGCTGCTCAGCTCCACCAACGTGACGCTGAAGAGAGACAGCGACAGGCTGTGGATGGAGACGCGAGGCGAACCAGGAGTTCTCCCACTGGTCCTCTGTCTCAGCACACAGGGGTTGTCCCTGCTGTGCAAAGGGCAAAAGTAGTGGTAGTGTCTGCATGTGCACTTTCTTTCTTTTTCGTGGAGTGTATTCGGTTCATTTCTTTCTTTATTGTAAAGTGTGTTGGTACTAGGCATGACAGGATATACAGTAGAGCATTTGTTTAATATTTATACATTATCATACTGAAATTGCTATTATTTTAATATTTTATTTTATATTTTTATTACTTAGGAAGCACTTTCATATTTTTGTATGAAAAAGGAAATATATAATATTGTATCTGATGAAAAGAGGTGTCTCTTTTATAGCTTATAAAGCATGTATGAGGTTCGGGCACCTTACATAAATCTGTCCAACAAATTGTTATTATTTGGTGTAAATCCAGCTATGTTATTTGTATTCAAAAACTTTCAGCCCGATATTAAAATGTGTCTGCAATAATGGGATGAAATAATTCTGTGACCCCCAGATCCACTGGATCTACTGTAAATGTATAGTGGTTAAGCTGAAATTTTAGCTCAAGAAATCTGACTACAGTAGATTTCGCTTTTTTTATTGACAACAAAATGTAAAATGTGATCCATGCCAAGAGTACACAACATCGCTGACATTTATACAATTATGCAAAATGCTGAAAACTGTGTTGCACGCCTATTCTTGTTATATGCTATTGAGGCTACATTTTATTGCTGCTACGGCTCCTAGTCAAAAGATAATTGCTATTTCTTTCTTTAAAAAAATGCTATATTTAACATTCCCTGAAATACTGGCATAATCATTGTATACCAAAAAGCTACATTTAGTTAAAATACACGTATTAATGTCTCATATGTCTTTGTACATGAAGCTACAGTGGGGAGAATAAGTGTTTGATACAGGTTTGATTCCAGGTTTTCCTACTTACAAAGCATGTGGAGGTCTGTAATTTTGATCATAGGTACACAACTGCGAGAGACGGAATCTAAAACAAAAAAAGAAGAAGGATGGGTCCAACCCCAAGAACACCATTCCAACCGTGAAGCATGGAGGTGGAAACATCATTCAAAAATATTTAAGGACATTTTTTTTCTTTTGATGTTGACCCATGGGGGCTGTGTCGAAAAGCTATAACCAAATAAACTTCATTCTATTGTTATTGAAAATCTCTCCTCGATCAAGGATTCATATTTTCAATCCCGGGCAGCATTTTGTCTATTTTCACCATATTCATCATCATGCATTATGTGGCGTTGGATTCAGTTAGTTATGAGCAATTGCGTGACAAGTCTGAGACAATTTCTTAGACAAGTGTTATAGAACACCAGACATACCGTACTCACCTCTGTACAAGGGTGTGGATGCTTTATACTCATACATTTAACACACACACACGTGTTGTTTTTTACTTACTTATGGCTGATTAGACCTTTTCTCAGTACAGTTTGTGTTCACATACCATTACAGGTTCACTGTTGCTGCACCTGTTAGGGTGGGATGACTCACACCATTTTTATTAGTAGTTCATGCACTCAAGTGTAAACTCACTGGGTGCGCTAAGCGGAGCAAGGCTGGATTACATTTGTTGGAAATTTACTAATTTGCCACCAAATGAAAACTGCATTATTACCTTATCTTTTGGCCCTGTCATGTAGAGGCAGATGTCATAATCGAGTGTCACATGATGCATATTCTTAAATTAAAGTGTGTTTAATCAAATTACAACAAATGAATGAACACACAGGAAACCTGGGGTCAGTTAGTATAATTTCACTGTAGAAGTTCTTTTGCCTGGTTGTAGAAAGAAGCTGTTACTGTATGTAGGCTGTAATCTGCTGTGTATCTTACTATCAATTTGATGGGAATTAAAAAAAACAATGTGTAGGCCTACAGCCTAAACATACAGAGGGGGGTAGGTGTGTTTTGCCCTGGGGGCCCTCTAACAGGTTAATCCAGCCATGCTAGAAAGGGTGTATGTACAGTAAAACTGGCAGCTGCGTGTTGTGTTTGCTGACCTCAGGATGCCTCCAGCATTGCTCTATTCAATTTAAGAAGTCTAGTCAGCCAGAATAATGGCAAACACCTGTGTGGATGTAGAGATGCTCAAAGCATGTTAGCACTTTCTAGTACTATTTTAAGCCCCCCCTCCTTCTTTAAAGAAGGGACTGACTCTAAATAGAAAACAAACACTTTCTTAATAAGCTGCAGCCTATAAAACAGATCATTTGTAGTTTGGATCATCACATTTTGTATTTTCTGTGGAGTGACGTATGACCTTTGATACGTTTGACAGTTTATCATCTGAATTGCCATCTGTCTGATTTAAAGGCTTATTCCGTACAGAACACATGTTGTGTGGCTGATAGTGACGTAGAAGTCAGAGAGACTAACTATGTTCATATCACGGACCATCTACAGCCGGAGTGTCAAACATATGGCCCATGGGCCAGAACCGGCCCACCAAAGGGTCCAA
>NC_045746.1:5676909-5678825 GCF_008692095.1 Etheostoma spectabile
TGGATGACTTTGCAAAGTGTGAAAATTTCAGAGAAGTAATTTCTTCTTATTCCAAATGTATGACTTTAATCTCAGAGAATATGCGAGTTCTGTTTTTTGTAAATGTACTTTAAATGACTTTAATCTTAGAAATTCAGAGTTTTTCCCAGAATGTCACCCCTCTCTCCTTGGTAGCCTATGTAAGATTATTTATTTTTCTACAATGGCCTTAAAACGCTGTCGTAGCAGAAATATTGGCTAGGCCTACTTGCATTTGCCAACATCAAACTGACACTCCGTGCTGGATAACGTTTTTGATCTTTTTGGAGTGGTTTACTGCTCTGGCCCACTTCAGATCGACATATGGTTATGTGGCCCATGAACTAAGATGAGTTTGACACCCCTGATCTACAGTGTGTTGTTAATTAAAATGAGCAACAGATCGCATGTAGAGCATTTTGACAGCTACTCTGTCCTAATTAAACCAACTAGAGACTGTGTACAAGCTGATATGTGGTCTGATAGCATTTTATTAAATCCGATTCGCACCCCAGGGTTTCTATCACTTCCTGTGCTGCCTGAAGGCTGCTGAAATCGGCTGGAAACTGTCCGACTTGACTACGGATTTCCACCGCCCCCTGCTGCTGCCGCGTGCTCTCGTCCACTTGACAGGCGAGGCGCGGTTCATCTCGAAAACGAGCCTCCTGTCAACCATAGACAGTTAAAGAAAGCTGGTAACGCGTCGAGAGCGATGACGTAAAACTCCTGCGACTCCGGTGTCGTGAGTCGCACGAAAACAAGTGGGCCGAGTGGGCAATACTCAGTAGCCCAGATAACAAACGTTGCGTTTTAAAACCAGCAACACCGTGTGAAAATGACCGTGTGCAATTTTTTTCTTCAGGGCCGCTGTCGTTACGGCGACAAATGTTGGAATGAGCACCCGACCGGAGGAAACAGAGGAGGAGGTGGAGGATACAACAACAACAACAACACCACCACCCGCTCTTCTGCTCAGCACCGAGGAGGAGGTGGAGGTAACGTCCTGGAGAAATACGTTTAGCTAAGCCAACGTTACGCTTGTTAAAGTCCGTCTGCAACTGGTTCCCTTGTATGTAAAACTCAGCGTTGGCTAGTGGCGCAGTTAACTAACGTTACCAAGCAGAATTGACTTACATTGACTTCAACTTTACTCCAGGGAGGTCAACTTGAGCTAGTTAATGAGTATTTGTGGAAAAACTAATCTGTTACGTATTTAAGGACTTCATTTCAATAAATTAATAACAATAAGATTGAACAAAATGTTTGCAATACACCAGTTTAGTACAATTGAGCAGAGCCACAATCACTCTACGTCCTGCTAAGGGACCAGGAAATTGATTCAACAGCTCTTTTTTTTTTTGTAAAACAACATTTATACAAAAAGCAAACTTTTAACAAACATTTATAACCTTCACTAAGGCGGCGTTTATACATGGCTTTTGTTCTAGCCCTGCATTACTGTGGCAAAGTGTATCTAATAAAGTGACAGCTGAAATGCAATTTATTTTCACAGTGCATCAGCATCAGCCATTCAACAGGTGTCATACAGAGTAGATAGAAGTGGCAGTAGGAGAATTACAATATGGACTAACTGAATGCTTTTAATGGTTTAACATCAACCCTTTTCATCTCAGCATTGACTTGTATTGGTGTGCATGTTGTTTCAGGGTTTGGAAACCGAGTTTGGGTGAATCCTTCCCAGCAAAAAGGAGGCTACATCCAGCCTTCATCTTTCTCCTCTCATGGAACTGAGGAATGGGGCCGAGGAGGAGGCGGAGGTGGAGGAGCTGACTGGGGTAGAGGAGGGGGAAGCGGTGGAGCTGACTGGGGCCGAGGAGGAGGAGGCGGCGGCGCTGGAGCTGGAGCTGGAGCTGACTGGGGGGGAGGGGGAGGCACTG
>NC_045746.1:5678835-5686320 GCF_008692095.1 Etheostoma spectabile
GGGCCGAGGGGGAGGAGGGAATGAATGGGGCCGGGGAGGGGGAGGGAATGACTGGGGCCGAGGGGGAGGAAATGACTGGGGCCGAGGAAGTGGTGGAGGGAGAAGAGATAACATGAAGAGCTCCGAATTCGCCTACTCTTCTCAAAACAAATTTGCAGCCCTTGGTACTTCCGATACCTTCGACAGGGGAGGAAGAGGAGGAGCACAACAGGTGCCGGCTGGTGAGGAAGATGACGACAAAAAACTGTGAGTCTGCTTGAATGTATTTTGAAGTTATGCAGCATTGACATGAATGTTTCATTCATTTGTGTGATGCCTGTCTGACTGTCACCCAGGGAGATCATTCAGATGGACATGGATATTTGGGAGAGTTCAGGGCAGTGGGGCTTCTCGTGTTATTCTAGCTTCAAGACACCTTTATCTGGTCTGTATCAAATACACACTTAATTACATGATTTCCGTTGTTATTTGTAGACACTAAACCTCATCATGTTTGATATTTCTTGTCCACAGGTTTCACTGATCTCTCCCCAGAAGAGCTCAGGCTGGAGTATTACTCTACAAGAGCTTCAGGAGATCTGCAGAGCTATGTAAGTGTAGTGTCACTCATTAATGTAATTCATAATGATGACTTCAGGCCAATTAGACAACAAAAAGGATACCTTGGATACCTGACTCTTGGATGCATGGATAAAAGTTTTTTTTTTTTCTTCTTTCTAATAAGATGATAGATGACATTTCAATGTTTGATCTTAAAATTGGTCTAACGTTGTGTTGTTTGTTTGTGTCTAAAATGTGTAAGAGTCTAAGAAACTCCCATTTCATGTGTTTAGGTCAATGGTATCAATCAGTTACTCAACCAGTGGAGAAGCAGAGTCCAGGAACTGAAGGTTATGAATCCAACCACCCGCGCAGCTTTGGTGAGACACACACACACACAGTAACTAACAGTGCTCCCTCTATATTTTTTTTCTTTTTTAAATACAGTGAACATGCTTTGATTTGTTTTCTTGCCTTGCAGCTTGCAGAGATAAACTGCCCAGCACCTCAGGCATCTTCAAGTGGCTTTGGTTCTGCAACAGCGACTGGATTTGGATCCTCTACATCCAGCTTGGAAAGCAAAGGTGAAGATTGATTGAAGTGTTGCTTTATTAAAACAATAGAGATGTAAAGCAACAGGTGAACATTTTGGGAAATCTTTTCTTGCAAAGGATCTAAGGAAGTGCCTGCTCCCGGCCAAGAAATAGTCTGGCAAAAAACTCCAATAAGAAACTGTTGTATCACTTTGCCTTTTGTATGGATAAAGAAAGTGTTACATATAGTAGGCTTAAGAAGTGCTGTTCCCCCCCCAAAGTTCATTGGCTAATTAACTAATCTTGAGTCAATCGTAGCTGTCAATCATGACAATTCACCCCGGTTTTATAGAATCAAATAAATAATAAAAACCAAACTTATCAAAGAAATAAACACTCAAACAGACATCAGCGTGGACAGATCTGCCTAAAATGACAGAAAACATCTTTGGGAAATATTTATTTTGTGTAATTTGATTTTTTAGTTTGGCCCATGTCCCATTGGCTAACATGGAGGGGGTGGGGTTTATGACCCATACTGCAGTCAGTCACCAGGGCAATCGAGATGTTTTGGCTTCACTTATACAGTCTATGCACCAACCACTGCGAGTCATATTCAACAGACCGATATGAGAGTGGCATCCTCTCACTTTCTGCAAGAAAGGCCTATTGCTTTAAAGGATCCCTCATGTCTCAGGAATACAGTGCTTGAGCAGATGTTTTTACTTTACTTTTTAAGTCCTGTCTGAATATGCTGATTAGACAATCAAATCTGTACTAGCCCTCTTTTGCTCCTGTGTTAATTCTAAATATTTCTGACCATATATAGGCTTTGGGGCTCCAGCACCGACCCAGGCCAACACTTTCAGCTTTGCTGCTCCAAGTGGTGGATTTGGTTCCTCAGTGGCACCATCCTCCTCAACAGGTTTTGGCAGTGCCTTAGCAGCTCCAACACAACCGCCCTCTGGGTTTGGTTCCTCCACTGCCGCCTCCTCTGCTCTTTCTGCTTCTTCTTTCTCCTTTGCTGCTCCGACTGCCGACAAGCCAGCGGCCACATCAGGATTTGGCTCTGCCTCAGGGTTCTCCGGCGGGGGATTCGGGAGCGGTTTCGGTGCGGAAGCATCTGCTGCAGCAGGAGGTGGCAGTAGTTTTGGACAGGCGAGTGGAGGGTTTGGGACGACCCCTGCTCCACCCGCAGTTGGAGCCGGGTCTGCCAGTCAGGCATTGGACAGTCTTTTTTCACATGAGAGCAATATGACTCCAGAGGAGCTTAATCAGTTCAAGGCTAAGAGGTTCACTCTCGGCCAGATTCCTTTAAAGCCTCCCCCAGCTAACATGCTAGTGGTGTGATCCTAAATTGTCTGAAATTCACACGATTTTTAAAATAAAGAGATAATTTATACAAAGTTTTTTTTTTTTCTTCGGCATAGTGCTTCTGTTTAAACCAACGTTATATAATGTTTAAGATGTGGCTAATGTTTAAATACTAGATCAGTTCTGACAGGGAAAACTCGCTATGGTTCCATTTAATACTTTTGTGTGAATGCACGGCATGCTTTATGTACAGCTGCTGTACAATAAACTACATATTTTTAGATGTCTTTTGTCATATAAAGTGCTATTTTTGAATGTCTTGTTCTAAATCTATTTGTACATTTTACCTTCCCATTTGTTGAGATGCTGACAGTAAACTGATCAGTTGATGAGCAAAGTTTCTGAAGGTTTATTTGCATGATGGTTTGAACGTGATCTACAGTATATTACAAAACAAATGTGCCTTGAACTTGGTTAGACACTTTCATCTACTCAAAAGTCCTGCAACAATTCAGACATATTGTCCTCTTACCTAGAAATGTATTTCACTTAATGCTTAACCGTAGAATAAAAGGGTCCTCTGGTAATAAACTGAAATCTTACTGTTTACAACAGAAGAAAATCGATCGGCCTTGTAACATTAGATTATACTTTATTCATCCCACAGCAGGGGAAATTCCCTTATTACAGCAGCATTTTCTACAATAAAAGCAAAACAGACAAATAAGTAAACACACAAACAAGCAGGTAAACAACAGACAATGAGCAGAGGGTATGGCTGAATGTAAAGTGGGGTCAAATAAAGGTATTGTAAAGTGCGGTTGCCATAGTACAGAAAACAGTATTGCAGTGTAAGCGAGTGATGTTAAAATTAAATTGAATCTGTAATTAAAATAATATAGCAAAAGTAGGTAACCATAATATACATTTATATTTACCTGTGACCATAAATAATAATGAAAAAGTAAGTACTCGTAATGGAAAATATAAATACTGATATAGTAAAGCAGAGACACACTAGGCAAGTAGCTAAATAAGAGGTCATTTGATGCCTCAGGCTGTTTATTATTCTCCCTCTGTTTGTTTTTACCCACATTGTAATGTGACACTATTGTAACAACTGAAGCCAGGCGCATCACTCTAAAACCATCCATCCACACGCCAGTTTGCAGGCCTACATCCACTAAAGGAGAGTAATGTGTGATAGTGCACAGATGACAGTGAGTGAGTAAGCTATTCAGTATGTATTCATTAGGTGTTGAACACCCGTTGGGACCACAAATAGAGGAAGACAGCTACAACGAGACAGCAATAAGCTATTCTGCTGCAATATGGGGCTACGACTGCTGACTGGAGCATATTTTCAGCTGACAGGGAGTTTGTGATATTGGCAAGAGGTGAAACTGAGCTGGTACTGCCTTGTGTGTGTGTGTGTGTGTGTGTGTGTGAGAAATCATCCTAAATCGATATCTCATGGTTAGGTCAAAGGCATCGTGCATATCAGAAATACAATTTTATGCATGTAAAAGGCAAAACAACTAACTGCAGCAACAGTGTGCAACATAGTAATTTTTCTCTCCTACTTCTTAGTCTGTCAGCACTAACCTCTCACCCAACCCCTGCTAGCAGATAATACATAAATAATTCAACAGATAAAGGAACGATTGAAAAAGATCTCATGAAAAGGCCCTTGCACGCTTGTTTCATTGAAAACTGTTTACATTTTCCATCCGGTGACTAAATTAAATACATCTGACTGAGAAATATGGGCATTTGTGAATCCTTGTTTCCCCAACAGCAAATGAAAGAAGATTTAACCATTAACTGCTGCTGCATCAAATTACATGTAATGTATGCATCAGCAGGGCAATATTAAAGATGAGAGATGAGTGTGTGGTTACACACACACACACACACAGCTAGAAACCTGAATATTATCGCTCTAGAGTACATTAAGACCTCTATATGGTTTAAGGTGCAACTAAAGGAATTATTAAATTTCCCTCATTTGACATGTGTTTAATAGCAGTGACTATAATGTATGAATGCAGTCCTTTCCTCCTCCTTGCCTCATGGAGATTGTTCAGTAATCCTGTGAGGTAGCCTGGATTTTAAGAAATGACATTGACGTGGACATGAACACACAAACACACAAACACATACAGACGTGCTCAAATTTGTTGGTACCCCTCCACAAAAAACGAAGAATGCACAATTTTCTCTGAATAACTTGAAACGGAACAAAAGTATTGGCATCCCCATTATTAATTCCTATTTTATAGAAATCAGACTTTGCTTTTGATTTTTTATTCAACATAATATTGTAAATAAGAAACAAATGAAAATGGCATGGACAAAAATGAGGGACCGCTAACCTAATATTTTGTTGCACAACCTTTAGAGGCAATCACTGCATCAACGTTTTATGTAGCTCTCAATGAGACTTCTGCACCTGTTACAGGTAGTTTGGCCCACTCTTCCTGAGCAAACGGCTCCAGCTGTCTCAGTTTGATGGTGTCCTTCTCCAACTGCAAGTTTCAGGTCTTTCCATAGATGTTCGATAGGATTCAAATCAGACTCATAGAAGGCCACTTCAGAATAGTCCAATGTTTTGTTCCTATCCATTCTTGGGTGCTTTTAGCTGTGGGTTTTGGGTCATTATCCTGTTGGAGGACCCATGACCTGCGACTGAGACAGAGCTTTCTGACACGGGGCAGTACGTTTCGCTCCAGAATGCCTTGATAGTCTTGAGATTTCATGTGGCCCTGCACAGATTCAAGGCACCCTGTGCCAGGCGCAGCAAAGCAGCCCCAAAACATAACCACCTCCTCCATGTTTCACTGTAGGTATGGTGTTCTTTTCTTTGAAAGCTTCATTTTTCGTCTGTGAACATAGAGCTGATGTGACCTTGCCAAAAAGCTCCAGTTTTGACTCATCTGTTCCAAAGGACATTCTCCCAGAAGGATTGTGGCTTGTCATATGTCTTTTAGCAAATTCCAGTCTGGCTTTTTTATGTTTTTCTTTCAAAATGGGAGTCCTCCTGGGTCTTCTCCATGGAGCCCACTTTCGCTCAAAAAGCGACGGATGGTGCGATCAAAACGGACGTACCTCACCTTGAGTTCAGCTTGTATCTCTTTGGCAGTTATCCTTGGTTCTTTTTCTACCATTCGCACCTATCCTTCTGTTCAATCTGGGGTCGATTTTCCTCTTGCGGCCACGCCCAGGGAGGTTGGCTACAGTTCCATGGACCTTAAACTTCTTAATAATATTTGCAACTGGGTCACAGGAACATCAAGCTGCTTGGAGATGGTCTTGTAGCCTTTACCTTTACCATGCTTGTCTATTATTTTCTTTCTGATCTCCTCAGACAACTCTCTTCTTTGCTTTCTCTGTCCATGCAGTGTGGTGCACACAATGATACCAAACAGCACAGTGACTACTTTTCTCCATTTAAATAGGCTGAATGACTGATCAAGATTGGAGACGTGTGTACTAATTAAAGAAACTATTAGTTTGAAATATCACTATAATCCATTATTATTATCTTTTCCAAGGGTACCAACAAATGTGTCCAGCCATTTTAGAATATCTTTGTAGAATAAGCAATAATCTCTCTTTTCACACTTCTTTACTTTATCCATGACATACCAAAGGCATGCCAGTATACATGATAAAATAGCTTTTATTTCATCACTTTTCAGGAGGAATGAAGCATTATTTCAATGAGCTGTAAGGGTACCAACAAATTTGAGCACGTCTGTATGTATAAATACCTCCTTTAATCCCCAAGCTGCCCCACCCTCCTGTAAAATTATAGCTTGCACAAACCCGGCCACATGACTAAGATGTGTATTGTAATTCAATTGACGGTGATCTCCAGCAACATGGACCAGGCATACATACACTGTATATAGTGCTCTAATATGTTTAACACACTTTTTCACAGGGGCAATAGGGTTGTTGTCTGTCTTGTCAATTCTGTATAAAACTGTATACTGCAGCCGTGTATGAGAACGCTGAACGGATTTACTTGAAGCTATTGCAATTTCTTTTCCCTTGCTGGCTTTTCTAGATCAGCATTTGTTATGATATACAGTACCTAAATGCACATTGTGCTTATTGCTACTACACAGCCATAGTGTTCACTACATCAGCTGTTGACAGCAACAGATGCTCCGACCACAGCTTGAATCCCCCTTTCTATGCAGAATGCCAACGAGCTGATTCGGATTCAGTGTTGGTATTATTGTTTGATAGGGGCTATTTCCAGACGACCCTTCTTAATGTTGCAGCAGAGAACAAGAATTGATTGCATTGTGACACAGTGGTTTGCACTGGCTGCCTGTATTTTACAGGATGCACTACAAAATCCTGGTACTGACCTATTAGAGCCTTCATGGACAGGCACCAGCTACTTAAGACCCTCATTCAGCCTTTGTTTCCACTAGGACCCCGGTCGTCCAATTGAACTTGCTATGTTCCTCGGACCCATTTTAAGACCCAGGGACAGACTTTTGAGCTGTGGCCCTCGCCTCTGGATGAGTTACCTTGTACCATTCGTTCTCTTGTTTGTATAGACACTTTTAGGAAACACTAAAGACCCACTTTTTAAACTTGTTTTTAGTTCAATACTGTGTTTTACTGTTTCTGTATGTGTTTTAATTATTTTTCTTTATACTTGTGCAGCACTTTGTGACCCTGGTCTGTGAAAAGTGCTATAGAAATAAAGTTTACTTACTACTTACTATGGACACTGGGCATGGATCTAACGTCTGGGATTTATGTCTGCTTGAGTGGCTTGCAGCATGGATGACTGCAGGGGCACATAATTCACATGCAGAGCTCTGGACCTGGGTTTCTGTTCTGCAGATGTTTGGGTTCATATTAGACAATACACCACTCTTCTCACACACTTAAAGTAGCCTAATAACACACTTTAGTGAGTAAATACTGTCATTACAGAGAATTTTGTGTGAGGCCTGGTCTGGATCATTTGAACGGTAGTAGTGCAAAGAGGCTGGTCAGAAAATGATGTATTAATTAGCCTACATTAATGCGTCTGTGTTGTCTGTCTTGCTTGCTGTAGTGTATTTGATAC